>NW_028258308.1:41739015-42042045 GCF_053883595.1 Heterocephalus glaber
TCCCCCCTCCCCTCCCTTTAATCTTTCTTCCTCCCTTATTTAAAAAAGCTTTATTTCCATTTTTTTCCTTTTCCCCTCCTTCCCTTCCCTCTTCCTCTCCTTTGTTTCCCTTCCCATTTGAACATTTTATACCTACTTCTCAATATCTGTCATCCTTTTTGGTCCTTATTTATGCTTTCACTTTCTCACACAAGAGAAACAATGCAATATTTAAACTTGTGTGCATGATTTATTTCACTTAAAAATATTGTCTTGGGCCGGGGATTTAGCTTAGTGGTTCTGCCGCGTGCCTTGCAAGCAAGGTCTCAAGTTCAATTCCCAGTACCAAAAAAATAAACAAAACAAATAAACAAAAGTGGTCTCAAGGTACATTCATTTACCTAAAATTGACTCAAATTTATCCTTTATGGCAGAGTAGTATTCTACTGTATACAAAAAAACACATTTTCTTTTTGTTAATGGACATCTGGGGAGTCTTTAGGCTTCTGCTGTATTTCTCTTCATTTATATCTCTGTTTTTGCCTTATCCCCTATAAATCCCACCCTCCATGCACACACACACCAGGCAAAATCACTCTACTAAAGAAAAACTCATTGCATACAAGTTCCTGCTTCATGTTGGATTTTGTTATATAACTATAGACCTTTCTCCTATGGTTAAAGGTACCAAATTAAAGTCATCAAAGCTTGTCAGTTTCTGGGCTGTGCTTGATGCTATTGTTATTGCTAATTGCACTACTTTAGCCAGGGTGTCATACTTGTTGTAATCAGTTGTCCTCCTTTGTATGAAAACAGTGTGATTTTCTGGAGTCATAATCATTACCATAGTCCAGGACCAAAGGACTGGGTGCTGGGCCAAATAGATAGCAACCTCTCATCTCTACTAAATTGGGAAAGTGGGATCTTGGGACAGGCTCAAATGCCAAGAGCCAGCTACACCCAGAAAACATCTCTGAGTCATTTGCTTGGGTGACTTCATTACCTACCACGAGCAATTTACAAGCATTAACACAGAAAACAAATTTAAAAGATAGAAAATAACAAGATGCAGAAGCAAAAGGCAACCCCAGACCTCCAGGCCACCTAGGGCAAGTCCAGAGACAATAAGATGGAGGAAATCTGAAGCCATCCAGCCAAATTTTCTAAAATGGTAGCAGTGAAAGTAACAAAACAGATTAATAAGGCTATAGGGAAAATCTGATCAGAAATACTCAGTAAAAAGAGATGATGATCATAATGAAGGACTTGTTCAGTGAATCCAGAGTAGACACGGATAAAAAAAATACAAGAGCTTAGGAAAATGATAGAAACCATGAATGCACAACATGGGAAAGAAATGGAACCCATGAAACAGATTAAAACAAGTATCCAGGAGATTAAAAAATCTATTGGAACTCTGTGCAGCAGAATGAATCAAAGTGAGGACTGAATATCAGGTCTAGAAGACAAGATTGTGATTAGTGATAATGAAAAGAAAGATTTCTTAAAAACAGCAAAGGACCATGAAAAATCAATATAGCAGCTGCTAGATGATGCAAAGAAGAACAACAGAAGATTGATCAGAGTCAACAAAAAACCAGGAGACTGTACAAATAACATAAAAAAACCTGTTCACTGGCAGAAAATTTCCCAAGCATTTTTCGAATGACCACTGATGTTGAACATTTTTTCATATATTAATCTGCTGTTTCTACTTCATCTGAAAAATGTCTATTCATTTCAGGTGCCCATTTTTGGATTGAGTCTTTAAATTTAGGATGTCTGATTTTTTTGTTTTGTTTTTCTATATTCTAGATATTAGTCCTTTGTCTGAGGAGTAGCTGGTAAACTTTTTTCCTATTCTCTTGGTTGTCTTCCCTCTGTTAGTGGTTTTGATTACTGTGCAAAACCTCTTTAATATGATGAGATCCTAGTTGTTGATTCTTTTTAATATATCCTCTGTATTGAAGGTTTTGTTCATAAAGTCTGCCTATACCTATGTCTTCAAGAGTTTTACTTGTTTTATCTTCCAGCAGATTGTGGCCCTGTTTTAATATTTAGATTTTTTACCATTTTCTGCCAGAGATTCCTAAAGTAAGTCTCTAGTCCCCACCTGCCCACTGTGTGATGCAAGACTGAAGAAAAATTTAAGACATGGTTAAGAGAAAGTGTAAACTGGGGTGGCCAAATGCTCCTTTGTCCAAAGGCACTGGCCTGTCTCTTCCACCAAATTTTATTATTCATCAATTAGGGTAAAAGCTGCATGTATAGATGTCCATTATGTGAAATTACCATGGAAACCAATGCAGGCAAGGCTTTAAAGAGCAGTCAATGCATTTTCAAATTAGAAGCAAGATAGACAAAATATATGGTTGTAATTAGAGCATTGTCCTTCAAGCTATGAAGGCACTAATTGTGGGAATATAATTTGGGTGCAATTATCTCATATTAGCCCCACAGTTTCAGAAGCGATTACTCTAGTCTCGGCTCTGGCTGTTAGTGGGAAGGTCATATTAACCTGCGTGCTACCGCAGTGCTTGAGATACTTCTGTGAGTCATGTAGCTTCAGTCAGATTCACTTCTTAAAGTAAGCCAATTGAAGGATTTAACTGTTTTCAGCCTGCACTGCTCAAAGCATGTTTTGGGCATTATCAATATTGCAGGCTCTGACAATTTTCAATTTTAGTTTGGTGCATGGTGAGCGATATGGGTTTAGGTTTAATCTTTGGCATGTGGAGAGCCAGTACCTTTTATTAAAGAGGCTATCTTTCTTCCAGTGAAGGTGTTTGGCCATTTTCTCAAAGACAAGTTGGTTGAGTGTATTTGGAATTGTCTCTGCATCTTCTAATCTGTACCATTGAGCTTTAGGTCTTTTTTTCTTTTCTTGCCAGTGCCATGCTGTTTTTATTGTGGTAGCTTTGTAGTATAATTCCAAGTTGGAGATTGTAATGCCTCCTGCCTTGCCTTGCTGTCCAGAATTGCCTTTGCTATACTAGGTCTCTTCTGGTTTCAAATGAATTTTAGGACTGTTTTCTCTAATTCTGTGAGATATATTATTGGTATTTTGATTTGGATTGCATTAAATCTGTATCACAATTTTGGGAGTGCGGACATTTTCACTTGGTTCTGCCTATCCAAGAACAAGGGATATCTTTTCATTTTCAGGTGTCCTCTTTGATCTCCTTTTTCAGAGTACTGTAGTTTTCAATGTAAAGGTCTTTCACTTCATTAGATTGATGCCTATGTATTTCATTTTACTTGATGTTATTGTGAATGATGTGTTTTCCCTAATTTCTCTCAATGAGTTTGTTATTTCTGTACGAGAATGCCTTTGATTTTTGAGTGTTTAGTTTGTATCCTGCTATGATACAAATTTGATTATTAAATCTAGAAGTCTTTTGGTGGAGTTCTTGGGGTCTTCTATGTAGAATATTATATCATTTGCAAATAATGATAATTTAACTTCTTCCTTTACCATCCTTATTCCATTTATGTTTTTCTCTTGTCTAATTTCTCTGGCTAATGTTTCCAAAACTATTTTGAGCAGGAGTGGTGATAGTGGGCATTCTTGACTTATTCCTAAATTTAGTATGAAAGTTTCCAGTTCTTGACCATTAAATATGATGTTGGCTATGGTTTGTCATCAATGGCTTTTATTAGATTGAGATACCACCTCTTATTTAAATTTTCTGTAGAGTTTTTATCATGAATGGGTGTTGGGCTCTGTCAAATGCTTTCTCTGCATCTGTTGAAATGATCATGCGGTTTTTGTCCCTGCTTCTGTTAATGTAGTGTATTATATTTCTTGTTTGCATATGTTGAACAATCCCTGCATCCCTGGGATTAACTCCACTTGGTCATGGTGTATAATCTTCTTGATGATTTTTTGCATTCTGTTTGGCAGTATTTTATTGAGGATTGTTGCACCTATGTTCATTAAGGAGATTAGCCTGTAGTTCTCTTTTTTGGTTGAATCCTTCTGTGGAAATTGTAGCTTCTGACTCAAATGTCAGCAAGAAACAATAAAAATGCACTAAATTCTAGCCAGATAAATACAAAACTTCACACAATTCACTTTCCTTTACTCATTATACCATGCTTGGCTTTCAACAGTAAATTACAGGGCACAGTAAAGAATGAAAAGTGAAATGTTAAGGGAAAGAACAAGGGCCAGAACCAGACTGATATTCAAGTATGGTCAGAATGATCAGACTGGAAATTTGGAACAATAACAAATATGCTAATGACTGTAGGAAAATGATAGAAGCAGACAAGAACAGATGGATAATTAAAGCAGATGGATGGGGACTCTTAATAAATAACTAAAAGGAAATGCTGGAGGGGAAGGGACAGAAACAGAAACAAAATGAAGGGTGCCCTTGATGGGCTCATTGATGAATTGAACAGAGCTGAATCAATAATCAGCAAGCTTGAGGAATTGTCAAAAGAAACTTTGAACACTGAAATGCAAAGTAGTAAGAGAATTTAAAAGTCAGGACAGAATTTTAACATGTGTGAAAGTGGAGCACATGTAGTGGATATATGAGTCAGGGCTATCCAGGAGAATAGAGCCACAATGATAAAGTGGGAATTGCTTATGAGATTATGAAGGCCAAGAAGTTCCGGATTCTACCATCGTCAAGCTAGAGAAACAGCAAGCCCAGCTGTGTAACTCAGTTTGCGTCCAAGGTTCTGAGAACCAGACTCACCAATGCTCCAGTCACAAAAGGAAGAAGGTGATGGATTTACCAAATCCAAAGAAAAAGAATTCTCATTTTCTAGATTCTTTTGCTCTATGGGACTCTCACCCGGATAATGCCCAGCTGAGTCGGTGAAGATGGACTTTCTTTATTCAACTGGAAGTATGGAAGACATTTGTCAAATTGTCATTATTTTCCAATAGTCTGAGTTACCTCTTGTTAATGTCAGAAATGGATTGAATTTTAGGATACTTAGTGCTGAAAAGTTTAGAATTGCTTGATGAGGGGGCAAAACCAGTGTACATATTTGAGGTACAATATTATTCTGTAATTAGAGAATGAAACAGGTTTTTTTCTACATATAGTTGACTCTCCATATACCGAGGCACATTGTCCTCAATTAGCTCACTGGTGTCATGATTATCCTTCTCAGCTTTTCAATCACATTTCTCAAATCTCAGCAAAGCTTGAAAAACACTAATTGCATTTTAGACTTTTTATTTTCCTGCATATCTCAAATACTTAATATATCCAATGAGTTCATGCATTCTCTTCTACCCCAGTAGAAGATTCACTACCAATGACTGTTTTAGTGATTGAAATGCCACCATATACCAAGAGCTGTCTGTGCTTTATTACCAGTTATGAATGAGGTCTCCCTTGACACCTGAGTGGTAGGTGACTCAGTGCAAAAAAACCATCTCAATATCAGCTTTTTCAGGTTACTTTTGGTCACAACAATTGTAAGTTGTGATCCCTGGGAAGCAATTAAAAGACAGAGATTATTCTGCAGAATGTTCTTAGAAAGTGTACATCCAGATAAATATCTGTAGAAAGGAAAGCAGAGAGGTGGGATTGGACAAAGAGAGGTAGAATATTAGCTGTAAAGAAATTTTCAATAAAAATTTTAACTATCAACGTAGGAAGCTCTAAAGTGGATATAATGACCTGTTCAAAAATGTCCCAAGTTAGGGCCCAAGGCCTAGGCTTTTAAGACCCCACATCAATTGTTAGATACAGGCTGCCCTGAGAAGGGTGACATTGAATTTCATGGTTCTCTTCAGCTAGGAAATTCTCAAAGAGGGCTGATAGTTGAGAGCTGTATGCTAGCAACATGCTTAGCAAATGAGATTAAAATGAAAAATTTCAGCATTCCCACAGGAGTCTAGAGGTGGTAGTGCGTCTAAGGAAGTGATCCACCTAAATGGCTCATACTCTGCTGACAACTTACTTGGATTTTTTTTTTAATAAAACTTTATTAGGAGTAACTTTAGATATTTGACTTTTAGCACTGGATTTCTTTATACAATAAGCATTTAATATTATCAATCTCTCCTGCTTACTTGCATCCTCAAATTTGTATCATGTTATATTATCATTAGCTTTCAACTTGCTGTTGCTTTATTTCCTTTTGAGATTGTCTTTGAACAAGGGTCATTTACAAGTGTGCTTAATGATTACCTGCTTGGATCTTTCCCAATAACTGCTATCAGTTCCATTGTGGTCAAGCAAATCCTCTCTGCATGAGTTCATTTCTGTTAAAATTTTTATCATTTGCTTTTTGGTAAGCATATGGTCTATATTGTGCATACGTTGAAGGGTGAGTTCACTACATATGTGCCAGTGAAATGAGTTTGTAATCATTAGATTCATGACCTATAAATGAAGAATTTTTCTATGTTTTTGACAATTATTTTAGGATTTTCTTTGTCTTCACTGTCTTTAAAATTGCCCAATTCTTCATTAATTATAGAAAATATTGTTTCAAAGTATTCTTCCATGACTGTGGAATTGACTGTTTCCTTTTAGTTCCACTGCACACTTTTCACTATGACAAATATGAGCATTACTGCATGATCAGCTAGAAACTTGGGCTGAAATTGGGGAGTGCATTTGGATTTTTTGTTTTCAATTATGATGCCTTTTACTGGAGTTTGACCTGTCCCATTCTGCCGCTGTCATTGCTGCTGCCCTCAGATCAAAGCTACCATGGGGCCAGATGTGGTGGCTCTTGAGCCTAGCAATGTGAGGCAGCTGGGGAACATAGTGAGGACCCATCTAAAACTGCTGCAGTGGATAGTTCATCCCATCCAGACCCCTTCCACTCCAACTCTCCTCCTGCTGCATGTGTTTGTTCCCTCTCCGGAGGTCTCAGGTAGTTTTATTATCATATCATTATTGTTTATTTGTATTATTTTGTACAAAATTCACACTTTATAATCAGAAGCAAGAGAAATGCATTTATAAATAAAAGAATTTATAAATGTGAGAACTTAGTAACTCCATGTATCTTTTGCTAGTTAATTCTTGCTTTATTGAATTACCTTTAAGTTGTTCTAAATTCAGGATGTTAAAATTTTAGGGGTTTATTTTATGCCCCAGTGTATGAGTGCATGATTACTTTTGATAAATGGTCTATGAGATTAGATATATAATGTGGATTAAGGAAGAAATCTGCTTCATTCATATATTGTATATACTTACATATTTTAAGATTACCTGCATTGTTCTGAACTGTCTATTATTGCTGTATTTTTTTTTGCTTATTTCATTAGTATTTGAAGATAATGTTGAAAGGCCCCACTACTATTTGGATTTGACTAGTTTTCTCTGTGATTCTGTCAGTTTTTGCATTATATACTTTTTAGGACACATGTAAAATGACTATGAATTTAGAAATTTCACATTTTATAAGAGAATAAGCCTCTTAGCATTTAACAATTATTATATTTATTTGCTTTTTCATTATATACAACTATATTGGAATTCTTTAGGCTAGTATTTGCATAATGTATTTTTCAGACCTTTGTGTTTTAGATTTGTTTAAGAATTATACACTTAGCTTTTCTAATTTATCTGTCAGTCTTTGTATTTTACATTTATATTTCATGTTAATTTCCAATATTGTATTTTTATTGTCCTTTATAAATGTCTCTAATATTTATAGACTTTCCTTTTTATATTAATATTACTTTCATTGGCAAATCGTAACTGTATATTTATTTTGCATAATACAGTGTTTTGAACTTGTACACAATGTGGAACAGTGAAATCAAGCTTGGGGGTTCTGTCAGTGGGGCAGTGGCAGTTCTGTCCGTTAAATGTGTCCATGACAGGATCAACGCTGCTTTCCTAAGTGAGGAGCAGAGAACTGTGAAAGTGCTGAAGGCTCAAGCACAGTGTGATATTAACTTTGAAGAAAACAAGAAAAAAAGAAAAAGCTTTTTTGAGTAGTAATAGATTAAAAGGCATGAAAAGAAATATTGAAGCAAATGTCTAAGGTTCATGGGTTGTATTCAGTTTTCCTGTTAGAAAACCAGTCTCCATACCTATGGTTGAAACCTCGAGGTAGTTTTCACTTAAGAAAAGGTGTATGGTATATTTACTTGATACCGCTTGCTCTGACGACCTTGCTTTAAACTTAGTAAAAACTTATTGATAATATCCTTTGTTGTTTTATGCTGTTTAAGCAAATGTAAAATAATTCATAAAGGGATAATAATTGTGAAATAAGCTTAAAATGATGCTAAGGGGTGGTATGGTTTAGACCTAAAATGCCTCCCAAAATTCTCATGAGTTTGGAAGGTGAATGAATAACGGGGATTTTATATTCCTCAGTGGACTCATCCACTGACTGGTTCATAGGTCACTGTGCTGTCAGGAGGTGGGGCCTGGCTGGAGGGACTCATGGGGATGTGACCCGGCAGGGTGCATTCTTGTCCCTGGCTCTTCTCTTTTCCCTCTGCCTCCTGGCTGCCATGGGATGAGCAGCCATCCACAGCCCAGGCCCTTCCACCACACTCTGTGCCTTGGACTCAGCCAACCATGGACTAAAACTGCTAAAAACTTGAACTAAAATAAACCTTTCCTCCTTTAAGTTGTGTCTATTGAATTTTTGTTTGGTTTTTGTTGTTGTTGTTGTTCCAGCACCTAAAAGGTGACTAAGACAAGTTGATATTCCAATCCTTATCTGTGATCTATATGTTAAAATATTTATTGCCAGCACTCTAAACTGTCACTGTGTAATTGAGGGGTATAATTCCAACTCACAATTGTAATCTTTTTTGGTAAGTAGGAACAGGAGGTTAACAATTTTAATGAAATTTAAAATAGTTTAGCAGAATGAGTGTAAGATTACAGTAATATCCATGCCACTAAAAATTATGTTTTAAAATATGCCAAGTCTATGTATTTATAATACAGGTATAAGAGTAAGCTTTTGGCATATTGTTGACATTGTTTTGGCTAGAACAGATGAATATGTTTTGATTTGTCGCTTGAATAGGCATGTTTATAAATGCATATGGAAATTATATATATATAAATATTTATACAAATGAAACAAATACATTCTTAGCAGTGACAGTGGGATTTAATTAGTGGCTAAGTACTCTTTTAGTTACATACATTTTGTATTGTCTTCATTTTAGAAAACATGTACTTATTTAATTTTAAAATAAAAATCAATACTAACAATAAAATATAGAAGGGTCAATAAGGAAACACTTCCAAATGTAAAGTTCTAGCAATGCAAATTTACCATAAAGTTTTGTCTTGTTGCTCATTTTTGTTTTGTTTTGTTTCTCATTTTTAATATTTTCTTTTGGATCTGTTTTGTTTTGTGTAGGAACAGATTTTCACCTAAAAATAAAATACAAAATATTGAGCACTAATGTGGAATCTTAAAAAGGTGTAGGATTAAAAAAAAATCAAAGTATCTGTGTCAATTGATGTCTATTTTATTGCAATCATATGCATAGAAATTAAAGTGCATAAATATAAATGTCCAAGTAGTGACAGCAAATATTTCCAAAATAAATTGTAATTGTGAAAAAATTTAAATTCACTTCTGAATAACTTTATTGAATCTCATTTTTAAAAGATGATTGAAGAAGATAAAGTATTTATTAGAAATAGGCAATATTCTGAGGCTAAAATATGCTTTCATGTAAGTAGTGGTTTTGCCATTTGATTATTATTTTGTCAAAATGTTCACTACTTATTTTAACCCATTTTTCATATTATATAATCATAAAGGTCTTACAAAAAATAGTGATTCAGTGAAATTCTGGCATTAATATCATATAGAAAACATAAGACAATTCAAAGTGATTGCATATTTTTCTGTTTCAGATATGTGATAATTTTGGTAATTGCCAATGCTTTCCAGACCACAGGCCCCCAGACTGTGAATTCCGTCTTAGTTCACCAGGGGGCAGTATTGACGATGGAAATGTTCAGAAATCAGGTAAGTAGAAAGCAAACTTTTAAGGTAAGAAGAAATGTTATTTTACATGGTGCAAACCAAAAAATTCTTCTGAGTCAAATTTTTCATGATCTCTTGATTAATGCTATCATGCAGCGTGCCTTTATTTAAAGTAATATTACACAATATTTTTACTTAGATTTTCTCAGAGACAGTCAACTTAATTAAATATATTAAAACAGTAATTTAGACCAGTGAGGAAGGGGAGGGAGCCGGGGCGCTGACATCGCGCGGGAGGCGGAGGCGTCGGCGAGCTCCGTGGCGGCGGCGGCTACGACGAAGACGGTTGCGCTCGCTTGCTCTCTCATCGTCTTGGCGGCTGCCAGGGGCCGATAAGCGGCGGGAGCGGGAGCGCGCGCGTGCCGGCGGCGGCGAGGACGACTCGGTACTGCTGGCTCTGGCCGCCGGGGCCTGCGGCGCCTCAATAGTGAATTGATTGTTGGAGCCGCTCCGCAGGGGATCGCGCGTTGGGGCCGCCGCCCGGGGCTTCCCCTTCCCCCTCACGGACTCCTGCTCAGCCCGAGACTCCCGGAGCCCGAAGACTCGGCGGCGGCGGCGGAGATCGCGCATGTGCCCGGGCGCGGGGGAGGCCGCCGACCGTGCGGGCTCCCGGCGGGCGAGCAAGAGCGCCGGCTTCCTCCGCCCCGCCGAGCCCGCCCGACTGCCAGTAAATCAAAGAGGGTCCCAGGAAATCTGTGAATGTTGAAGAAAATTCATCTGTGATTTTTTATATTCAAGGAGGAATCAGTACTTATTATCATCTTTTAAGCTGAAAAGATTGATATTTTATTTTAAAACATTGATATTTACAATGAATGGACACAGTGATGATGAAAGTGTTAGAAACAGTAGTGGAGAATCAAGCCTGTCAGATGATGATTCTGGGTCAGCTTCAGCCTCTGGATTTGGTTCCAGTACTGGAAGCAGTAGTGATGGAAGCAGTGGCCAGTCAGGTAGCAGTGACTCTGATTCTGGATCTGAATCAGACAGTCAGTCAGAGTCTGAGTCAGGCTCATCCTGAGAAAACAAAGTTCAAGCAAAACCACCGAAAGTTGATGGAGCTGAGTTTTGGAAATCTAGCCCTGGTATTCTTGCTGTTCAGAGATCTGCAATGATTAAAAAGCAACAGCAGCAGCAGCAGCAGCAACAACAGCAGCAGCAGCAGCAGCAGCAGCAACAGCAACATCCAGCCTCATCTAACAGTGGATCAGAAGAGGATTCTTCTAGCAGTGATGATTCTGATGACTCATCGAGTGATGTCAAAAGGGAAAAGCATAAAGATGAAGATTGGCAAATGTCTGGATCGGGATCTGCATCTCAGTCTGGTTCAGATTCAGAATCTGAAGAAGAGAGAAATAAAAGCAGTTGTGATGAAATGGAATCTTATTATGAGCCAAAAAACAAAGTAAAAAACAGCCTCAAAATAGATCTAAGTCTAAAAATGGAGAAAAGATACTTGGACAAAAAAAGAGACAAACTGATTCATCTGAGGATGATGATGACGAAGATTATGATAATGATAAAAGAAGTTCTGGTCGCCAAGCAACTGTCAGTGTTAGCTATAAGGAAGACGAAGAAATGAAAACAGATTCTGATGACCTACTAGAAGTCTGTGGAGAGGATGTTCCTCAACCCGAGGAAGAGGAATTTGAAACAATAGAAAGGTTTATGGATTGTCATATTGGGCGAAAAGGAGCTACTGGTGCTACTACAGCCATCTATGCAGTTGAAGCAGATGGTGATACAAACGCAGGATTTGAAAAAAACAAGGAACCAGGAGAGATCCAGTATTTAATTAAATGGAAAGGATGGTCGCATATCCACAATACTTGGGAGACAGAAGAAACCCTTAAACAGCAGAATGTTAGAGGAATGAAAAAATTGGATAATTACAAGAAAAAAGATCAGGAAACAAAAAGATGGTTGAAAAATGCTTCCCCAGAAGATGTGGAATATTACAATTGCCAGCAAGAACTTACAGATGATCTGTATAAACAGTATCAAATAGTGGAACGTATAATTGCTCATTCCAACCAGAAGTCAGCAGCTGGTTTTTCTGACTATTATTGCAAGTGGCAGTACCTTCCATACTCAGAGTGCAGCTGGGAAGATGGAGCGCTCATTTCCAAAAAGTTTCAGGTGTGCATTGATGAGTAATTCAGCAGGAACCAATCAAAAACTACTCCTTTTAAAGACTGCAAAGTATTAAAACAAAGACCAAGATTTGTAGCTCTGAAGAAGCAGCCATCCTGTATTGGAGGACATGAGGGTTTAGAATTAAGAGATTACCAACTGAATGGTTTAAATTGGCTTTCTCATTCTTGGTGCAAAGGAAATAGTTGCATACTTGCTGATGAAATGGGCCTTGGAAAAACAATACAGATGATCTCGTTTTTGAATTATTTGTTTCATGAACATATGGACCTTTTCTAATAGTAGTACCACTCTCCACTCTCACTTCCTGGCAAAGGGAGATTCAGACATGGGCTTCTCAGATGAATGCTGTGGTTTGTTTAGGTGACATTAACAGCAGAAACATGATAAGAACTCATGAATGGATGCATCCCCAGACCAAACGGTTAAAATTTAATATACTTTTAACAACTTATGAAATTTTATTGAAGGATAAGGCTTTCCTTGGTGATTTGAATTGGGCATTCATAGGTGTTGATGAAACACATTGATTAAAAAATGATGATTCTCTTCTGTACAAAACTTTAATAGATTTTAAATCTAATCACTGCCTCCTTATCACTGGAACCCCTTTACAAAACTCCCTGAAAGAGCTCTGGTCATTGCTCCATTTCATTATGCCAGAAAAGTTTTCTTCCTGGGAAGATTTTGAAGAAGAGCATGGCAAAGGGAGAGAATATGGTTACACAAGCCTCCACAAGGAGCTGGAGCTATTTCTGTTACGCCAAGTTAAGAAAGATGTCGAAAAATCTCTTCCTGCCAAAGTTGAACAGATTTTAACAATGGAAATGAGTGCTTTACATAAACAATATTACAAGTGGATTTTAACTAGGAATTACAAAGCCCTCAGCAAAGGTTCCAAGGGCAGTACCTCAGGCTTTTTGAACATTATGATGGAGCTAAAGAAATGTTGTAACCATTGCTACCTCATTAAACCACCAGATAATAATGAATTCTATAATAAACAGGAGGCCTTACAACACTCAATCTGAAGTAGCAGAAAATTAATTCTGCTCGACAAGCTGTTAATTCGACTAAGAGAAAGAGGCAACAGAGTTCTCATTTTTTCTCAAATGGTTAGATATACTTGCAGAATATTTGAAATATCGTCAATTCCCCTTTCAAAGATTAGATGGATCAATAAAGGCGGAGTTGAAGAAACAAGCTCTAGATCATTTTAATGCTGAGGGATCAGAGAATTTCTGCTTTTTGCTTTCTACAAGAGCTGGAGGTTTAGGCATTAATTTAGCCTCTGCTGACACTGTCATTATTTTTGATTCTGATTGGAACCCACAAAATGATCTTCAGGCACAGGCAAGAGCCCATCGAATTGGACAAAAGAAACAGGTGAATATTTATCGTCTAGTCACAAAGGGATCAGTTGAAGAAGATATTCTTGAAAGGGCCAAAAAGAAAATGGTTTTAGATCATCTTGTAATTCAAAGAATGGATACAACTGGGAAGACAGTACTGCACACAGGTTCTGCTCCATCAAGTTCTACTCCTTTCAATAAAGAAGAATTATCAGCTACTTTTAAAATTTGGTGCTGAGGAACTTTTTAAGGAACCTGAAGGAGAAGAACAAGAGCCCCAGGAAATGGATATAGATGAAATCTTGAAGAGGGCAGAAACTCATGAAAATGAACCAGGCCCTTCCTTTAACTGTAGGAGATGAATTACTTTCCCAGTTCAAGGTTGCTAACTTTTCAAATATGGATGAGGATGACATTGAATTGGAATCTGAAAGAAATTCAAAGAATTGGGAAGAAATCATTCCAGAAGATCAAAGGAGACGATTGGAAGAGGAAGAAAGGCAGAAGGAACTTGAAATTTATATGCTCCCAAGAACGAGAAACTGTGCAAAACAGATTAGTTTCAATGAAAGTGAAGGAAGGCACAGTAGAAGTAGGAGATACTCTGGATCTGACAGTGATTCGGTCTCAGAAGGGAAAAGACCAAAGAAATGTGGAAGACCACACACTATCCCTCGGGAGAATATTAAAGGATTTAGTGGTGCAGAAATTAGGCAGTTTATCAAGCGCTATAAGAAATTTGGTGGCCCTTTGGAAAGATTAGATGCAATTGCTCGAGATGCTGAATTAGTTGATAAGTCAGAAACAGACTTCAGAAGACTAGGAGAATTGGTACATAATGGTTGTATTAAAGCTTTAAAGGACAGTTCTTCAGGAACAGAACGAACAGGTGGTAGACTAGGAAAAGTGAAGGGGCCAACATTCTGAATATCAGGAGTACAAGTAAATGCCAAGCTAGTCATTTCCCATGAAGAAGAAGTAATACCATTGCACAAATCCATTCCTTCAGACCCAGAAGAAAGAAAGCAGTATACAATCCCATGCTACACAAAGGCAGCTCATTTTGATATAGACTGGGGCAAAGAAGATGATTCCAACTTACTAATCAGTATCTATGAATATGGATATGGAAGCTGAGAAATGATTAAAATGGATCCTGACCTCAGTCTCACACACAAGATTCTTCCAGATGATCCTGATAAAAAAACCCACAAGCAAAACAATTGCAGACATGTGCGGACTACCTCATCAAGTTACTTAGTAGAGATCTTGCAAAAAAAGAAGCTGTGAGACTTTCTGGTCCAGGTGGTTTAAAAAGGAGAAAAGCAAGAGTTAAGAAGAATAAAGCAATGAAATCTATAAAAGTGAAAGAAGAAATAAAGAATGATTCTTCCCCCCTGCCTTCAGAGAAGTCTGATGATGATGCTGATAAGTTGAGTGAATCCAAGTCTGAAAGTAAAGAAAGATCCAAAAAATCTTCGGTGTTAGATGCTCCAGGTCACATTACTGCAAGTGGTGAACCAGTTCCCATATCTGAAGAATCTGAAGAGCTGGATCAGAAGACATTCAGCATTTGTAAAGAAAGAATGAGGCCTGTCAAAGCAGCTTTGAAACAACTTGATAGGCCTGAGAAAGGCCTTTCAGAAAGAGAACAACTGGAACATACTAGACAATGTTTAATAAAAATTGGAGACAATATCACAGAATGTCTGAAAGAGTATGCAAATTCTGAACAAATTAAGCAGTGGAGAAAAAAACCTGTGGATTTTTGTATCTAAGTTTACTGAGTTTGATGCAAGAAAGTTACATAAGTTATATAAGCATGCTATTAAAGAACGACAAGAAACTCAGCAAAACAGTGACCAGAACAGCAACTTGAATGCTCCTGTGATTAGAAATCCAGATGTGGAGAGATTAAAAGAGAATACAAATCATAATGATAGCAGCAGGGACAGTTATTCTTCTGATAGACATTTATCTCAGTACCATGACCACCATAAAGACTGACATCAGGGAGATTCTTACAAAAAGAGTGATTCCAGGAAAAGACCCTATTCTTCATTTAGTAATGGTAAAGATCATTGAGAGTGGGATCACTACAAGCAAGACAGCAGATATTACAGTGACAGACACAGAAAACTGAATGATCACAAGAGTAGAGATCACAGGTCAAATTTGGAAGGAAGTTTAAAAGAGAGATCTCATTCTGATCATTGATGTCATTCAGATCATCGGGTACATTCAGATCACTGATCAAGTTCTGAGTACACACACCATAAATCTTTCAGGGATTATAGGTATCACTCAGAGTGGCAAATGGACCACAGAGCTTCCAGCAGTGGCCCTAGGTCACCACTAGATCAGAGGTCTCCTTATGGCTCCAGATCTCCATTTGAACATTCAGTTGAACACAAAAGTACACCCGAGCACACCTGGAGTAATTGGAAAACATAACAGAAACTTATGCTTTGTCTTTCTGGACTTTTCTTTTAGCCATATATCATAAACCAACACAGTAATTGCCTTACATGACTTGAAAGATATAAACAGATCTTCTATCAGTAGCAGTATTGTTACTTCTTTCCAGGATGCAAGGTCTATTATCCCAACAGAAGAGAAACTATTTTTATATTTAAGGATTCTGCTGTACTGTACTACAAATATTGTAGTACTTTTCTTTTCTTTTTTAAAGAAATGGAAATGTTTACTATAACAGGGACCTCAACACTGCCCTCCCATATAGGCTGGATAAAACTTTTTTAAGTCAGTTATTTTAGACTGACCTCCATTTAAATTATGTTTGTATATGAACTTTACTCTGACTTGTGATTATGTTTCAAGAAGGAATGAAAGAGAGGTCTTTCTTAAAGAAAAAAGGCTCAAGGACTTTGTTCACTTTCCAAAGCTACTTGTTTACATTGTACACTGCGACCACCTTGCCGCTTTTCATCACAAGCTTGAATATTTAAATTCTGTACTTGTATCTGTAATATAGCCAGGAATTTCCTGTTTGTGATTTATTATTATGCCTTTTTACAAGAAAAAAAATGGCTGTAAATTATTGTAAATGTATTAAATGAGCTTTCCTTACTTCTTTCCCCCTCAGGCTTTTTTTTGACTGTTCCTTTCTCTACCAACTCAGGCCTTCTTATCAAAAAAAAAAAAAAATCAGTGTAATAACACTTTTTAATGATTTGTTTTGATGGAATCATTGTGTAGAATGTAAAAATGGGGAAAGGGGCCACTTATTTCCCTTAGTCCTTTTTATATTGAATACTTTATTAGATACATTTTACTCCCCTCCCCCTTTTTTAGTCAATATTATGTTTGTGGTAAAAGAAAAAATGATGAGATAATATGGAAAGTCTAAACAGCATGCTCTGGAAACATTTTTTTCAGATGGATTTGGTTTAAAAGGGTGGGTATATGACTCTCAGAATCCAAATGGCCAAACGTTACTGTAAATCCATTTGTTTTCCCTTTTCATGTGGGCAATAATGTCAAATGTGCTATGCAGCCAGCTTAACATTTTAGACAAACTTGATTGACTTTTAATATAAACTATTACAATGCACACTGATTGTATATAAAAACTTTACATATGACAAATTAAATTTAAGAAAAAGGAAAACAAACTCCAGTAATTTAAAGTTGCAATAAATGTCATTAGGTACAATTTTAAGTGTTATATGTGAAATAATAAAAAATATACACTTAATTTACATTAAGTGTTACCAAAAACTATAGATTATTAAAAATTCAGTGCTGAGATGCATATTTCAGAAACTATGCAAGCAATAATAAGTTGGTTTGATAATGTCAATATGAATGAAAATAAATTACTTAGCAATGACCTTGATTAGAAAGGCCTGAAGTACTGTAGATAAGGAAAGTGAAGATAAATACAATAAGTTGCTACATAATGCCAAGTATTTAAAAAAACAATGAATAAAATATAATTATCAATCATAATGGCTACATGGAGAAAAAGAGTTAAGGATGATATCAAATTTTCTTGACAGAATCAGAGGATGAAAAAATATTTTCAAAAATAATGACCCCAGATTTTTCCATCCATTGTACTATTTTTAGAGATTAACCAAAGGCACACAAACTAGAAAGTTTTCTATGCATGAAAACTACTTGTGACAACAAGAGAGTGAATCAATGGGTTTCTTCCCTTAGATTGATTCTTTCTCTCTGGACCCAATTCTATCAGCATGGTACCTCAGCCAAGAACAGACAATAAATAAAAACTTTGTGTTGCTGCTACAGATTTATGGTGGAGTCGGGGATTTTTTGCAATCTTCTCTATTCCACTGTTCAAGAGAAGATGGAAGGCCCGGGGATTTAGTTCAGTGGTTTCGCCACCTGCTGCACAAGCACAAGGACTCGAGTTCGATCCCCAGTACCAAAAAAAAAGAAGTGAGAAGACCAGCTGACCTATGAGGCTGAGATCACAAGCCTATTTAGAACAGATGACAGACCTAAAAATAACTGGGGATTTAATAGGAAGTTTCTTGGGAAGTTAAGACATTCAAAATGACTTGAGTCTGTGGAGGAATTTAGAAAGCATGACTAGGAGAAGCTCCTGATAGAACACACCCAAGAGCACAAGCTTTCCTTGGTGCTAGTCCCTAGCTTAGCAAAAGCCTGGCTGACTGCTGAAGGAGGGGTGATGCAGACTCACTCTGCAGTGACCAGGAGAGGTGCTGATGTTTGCTTGCTTTTTCATTTTCCTTTTTTTGGGTGTGTGCTTATTATTATTTTTTAAAAATTTCATTCCTAGGGGTGGGGATTTAGCTCAGTGGTTTCACCACCTGCTGCACAAGTGCAAGGACCCAAGTTCAATCCCTGGTACCAAATAAATAAATAAATAAAATTTCACTCCTATTCTTCAAGTCATCACTGTCAAAACATCATCTCAACAAAAGCTAAGAGAATTCTAGTACAGTGATCACAAAGCCAAGGAATATAGTGTGAAACAGTTTGGAAAGTTACTAAACAAGCATACCCCTGAAGTCTTCAACAATCAAGAAGGAAAGATAAACCTGAGTAAGAAAAGAGATTTCCAAATTTCTTTGTATTAGTAGTCAAATCCCCAAATTTTCAGTAACAGCAAAAATTCACATGGCTTGTTCTATTTACAGGTACAAAATTACTTAACATAAACTATATTTGAGGAAGTCCAGAACAAGATTTACTACACAAAGGCTTTAAACCACCATCTTGATGTATTCAAATAACTAAAGGGAAAACATGGGTAAAAAACTAAAGTTAATAAGGGGGAAATGCATGAACAAAATGAGAATATCAATAAAGACAGAATCTTAAAAATAGAGCCAATCAAATTCTGAACCTGAGTAGGACACTAACTAAAATGAAAAACTCAGTTCAGAGGTTCAGAAGCAGATTTAAACAAAGAAAGAACCAATGAATTCACTGCAATTTGAGAATTGTCACTGGTCTTGTTGTGAAAGTGAATGTGAGTCTGGGAGGTTGGACATGAAGGCAGCTGAAGAACTTGGTAAACTATAACACCAACTGTGGAGGAACATTGCTGCCAGAGTAAATCTTCAGGGTGGGTGAAACCTCCCTATTTTGGAAATGAATGCCTGAAAGCATTTCCATACACAAGCAGGGCAGCCAGTGTCAAGTGTGAAACATGCACTGTATGCTACAGGAGCAATAAAAAGTTGTAGATGACTCAGTTCCTCTTTTGTGATGCCTTCCTGAGTTGCTATGATGAAAAAGTGGAAAAGTTCCCTTTAGAGAATGACATACCTTTCAAAATTTTGTTTGTGTTAATTATCCTCCAGCAAATCCTTCTTTCATTGTTGATCTTCATCCCAGTATCAAAGTGGTGTTTCTTCCTCTAAACCCCACCTCTTCAATTCAACCAGTTGATCAAGGAATTATCTCACTCTTTAAGACTTACGACCTGGGAAGACTTTTGTCAGGCTGTTTGCACAACTGAGGAAGACACTGAGAAGACATGCAGTCCACAGTGCAGTATCTGCTAGAGCTGAGGAAGACACTGAGCAGATATTGGTGGCTATGGTGCATTATTGGCCTACAAACAAATCTATAATGGAAGAGAAGAAGAGAAAGTAAGCAAATCACTATGTTTGTATTTCTTTTTTATAAATTTTATTTTATTGTATCCCATTCTCTCCCTGAAGTCCTCTCCCCTCCCTATATACAAAAACTTTGCTTTGTTTCCATTTTTTTCCTTCTATTTTCACTTTTTTTTTCTTGCTGCTTCCTTCCTCTGTTCGGATTACTGAATGGAGTGATACTTGCTCAATAAGCACCTCGAGTAAGTCTGTGGAGAAATGCCCAGCTCTAGGCAGATTAGAGTATCTCTGACTGAATGGAGACTCTTGTTAGTGCTCCAGTGATGTCACCAAGGAGTCTATGAATAGCATCTGGAAGACAGCACTCAAGAGGTTCGTTCGCAGCTTTGAAGGGTTTGACAAGGATAAGGAGTTTACAAAACTCAACAAGGGTGTGGTTGGGCTGGCAGTCTCATTCACCCTGGTGTGGATGGGGCTGGCATGGAGGAGCGCATAGGACTCCTGAGGAGCTGATGCAGAGCTATTAGAGTACAAGCACATGCTTGAGAAAAAACCAAAAGAAAAGGGAAATTAGGAGAAAAAGAACCACAGAGAAAATCCACAGTGAAGGGTTTAGCACAAGAGCTTGTAGGTCTCCACATACTTCTTTAAAAATTTGAAAGCATGGACCCCAACACTGAAAGCATCCCATCAACAGAAAAAAGTAAATAGGACACACATGTGTAAATACCAAATAGTTTCTCTGGTGTGAGACACTGAAAGTGTAAATAAGGACTAAATGTATAATAGGTAATGTGAAATAGGAAGAAAAGGGGCAAAGGGGAAGGAAGTGGGAGGGCTAGGGGAAAGGATAGAAGGGAATGGGATTAATATGAGAAAATGGAAAAATAGGAACAAAATCTTTGTAAATAGGGAGGACTGGAGGGGTTGAAGGGAGGGCTGGGCAAAAATAAGAACCAAGAGAGAATATGTAAAGGTGCAAATTTCCAATGATGAATGTCATTATATTGTATACCTAAAATGTACCAATGATTAGAATGAATAATCGATAATGTAAAATAGGAAGAAAAGGTCCAAAGGGGTAGGGGTAGTGGGAGGGGCAGGGGAAAGGAAAGAAGGGAAAGGAAAAATGATGAGAAATGGAAAAAATGGAAATAAAGTCTTTGTAAATAGGGAAGGGTGGAGGGCGTGAAGGGAGGGCTAGGAATGGGGAAAAAATAAGAACCAAGATGCATTATGTAAAGGTACAATTCCCAATGAGAAATGTAATTGTGTTGTATACCTACAATGTACCAATAAAAGAATTTAATACAAAAAATGTGCATGGTGTATTATCTGCTTACAAGTAAATCTATGATGAAAAGAAAAAAAAAGTAAACCACCTGGATGGACAGGTTTCTGAAGACAATGACACCTCTTCAATATCAGCCTCAGACCGGGCCCCCAGGGCAGTTCCAGAAGGCACTGCCAGCACTGAAGAGGCCACTGTGCTTTGAGCAGTGCTGACTGAATAGCCCTTCCAGGGCAGTGAGACAATGAGCCTGTTCTGCTTAGATCTCTCTCTACTAATGTTTGTCTTTCTGCTTTTGTCTATAACAACAAACTTTTTAAAAGTTAAAAGTAAAACTGATAGAAGACTAATATCTAGAACATATAAAGAACTCAAATAAATTAATGCCTGAGAAGCAACCAATTAGAAATAGACCCAGGAACCAAGTAGACACTGCTCCAAAGAAGTGCAAATGGCCAATAAGTACTTGGAAAAATGTTCAGCGTCTTTAGCCATTAGGGAAATGTAAATCGAAACAAGTCTGAGATTCTATCTTACTCCAATAAAAATGGCTATTATCAACAACTAAAAACCAAAAACTGCTGGTGAGGATATGGGGGGAAAGGAATCCTTCTATATTGATCACACCAGTCTCCACTCCCACCAACAATGGAGAAGGGTTCCTTTTTACACACAGCCCTGCTAGCATTTGTTATTGGTTGATGTCTTGTTAGCAGCCACTCTCTCGGGTGAGAAGGAATCTCAGTGTTGTTTTAATCTGCATCTCTGGAATGACCAGTGATGTTGAACATTTTTTCATATGTTTATTTGCCATTTCTATTTTTTCATCTCATAAATGTCTATTCATTTCAGATGCCCATTTTTGGATTGAGGGTGTCTGATTTTAAAAATTTCTTTATATCTAGATACCGGTCCTTTGTCTGAGGAACAGCTGGTAAAATTTTTTCTCACACTGTGGGTTGTCTCTTCACTCAGTTGGTGGTTTCTTTTGCTGTGCAAAAGCATTTTAGGAAGATGAGATTCCAGTTTTTGATATTTTCTGACCAATTGGGGTTTTTTTTCATGAAGTCTTTGCCAATACCAAGAGTTCCACCTATTCTATCTTCCTACAGATTTAGTGTTTCTGTTTTAATATTTAGATCTTGGATCCATTTTGATTTTAGTTTAGTGCATGGTGAAAAATATGGATCTAGTTTTAATCTCCAGCATGTGGAAAGCCAGTTTTTCCAACACCAAAATCACATATTCTCTTAATGATTATAAAATGTTCTGAAGTGCTTTAGAGATTCTAACCAGGATCTGTTTTGAGAACAGGGCATATGTATGCTCATTCTGTCAATGTATTGTTAATTCTGCTAATAAATGTCTAAACTATGTATTTTTCTTTTTAACTTCACCTCAAATCTTGTATTTATTTAGTTTTTTGAATATTTCAATTTAAAAGCTTTATTATGGTAAAAGACATATTATCATTAATTAATCCCCCTCAGAATACTCCCACTTACATTGAACACACTCATCATATAGTTTTTGCCACTTTCTTTTTTATTCATAAATGTTTGTAGTACATAATGATTATATTTATTGTGAGGGATTGTTATATGTACATAACACATCTCAATTCCTTCTACTTCCTGCCTCCCTTCCATTCTCTCATTTTTCTTGCTGCCATCAGATTCATTTATTTAACTTATAAATTCTTATAAAGTTAATTGTCATATATACAGATTAACAGGAAGACTAACAGGCTGAAAAACATGTAAGATAATTACACTAAATGAAGGTACACTTTTAGCAATATTATTTATGGTGGATTATAACTTTTTTCTCTCTTTTTCCCTATTGACTGTCTTTCATTTTGCTCTTTACTTATTTATTTAAGTATCTCATATTAGAGAGTTCATGAGATATTTAAGCTTGTGTGTCTGATTCACTTCACTTAACATTATGGTCTCAAGGTGCATCCATTTTTCTACAAATGACTCAAGTTATCCCTTCTTTATGACATTGTACCCTACTGTGTATAAATACATTTTGTTTATCCATTTATCTATTGATGAACATATAGTCTGGTTCTATGATTTAGCCATTATGAATTGTGCCCCTTTTCCATAATTATGCATATATCATTATGGTATGATGCTTTTTGTAACTTTTTGGGAAGATAAATAGAAAGGGAATAGCTGAGTCAAATTGTATTTCTAGTCTTAACTTTTTGAGAAATCTCCAAATTGGTTTTCTTTTTTGTCTCATTAAGTTTATTGATACATTTTAGGTATAAAATACAGTTGCATTCATCATTGGGATCTTGTACCATTACATGAGTATCTTGGTTCTTATTTGTTTCCCCCTCTCTTGCCCTCCCTTCACCCCCTCCACCCTTCCCTATTTGCAAACACTTTGTTTCCATTTTTTTCCTTTTCTCATATTTTTTTCTTTTCCCTTCTTTCCTTTTCCCCACCCCTCCCACTTCCCCTGCTCCTTTAGACCTTTTCTTCCTATTATATAATATCAATTATACCTTTTTAAAATTACAATATCAAGACCTAGGAGACATTACCACAGATTTTACAGAATTTAAAAGGATATAGAAAGCATATTACAAAAATCTTTTCTGAAGTAAATTTGACAACTTCTAAGAAGTACCTTGGAAGGCAAATTAATGAAACTAACTCTGGAGGAAATATAAAATTTGAATAGCATCTATTAAAGAAAGTATATTCCTAGCTTGAAAACCTACCTATATGACAACAGCAGGCTCATATACATTTTAACTGATAAATTATATCAAACATTTAAAGCAGAAAAGAGAAAAACACTTCTCCCCTCATTTTAGGAACTCAACATTGTGCTAATCCTAAAACTGGATAAAGATAATAGAAGAAAAAAGTTTGAACATAGATAGAAATTTGTTTAACAAAACAAACTATTAGAAGTCAGATCTGGCAGTATGTACAAAGTGGTTTTATTATGCGGGGATGGCAGTGTTGGTTCAGCACTGGAAGATTCACCCTCAAAAGTCATCATTTTAACAGAGTAAAGGAAAAAGCCATATGATCCTATCACTAGTTGGAGAAAAAGTATTGGACTAAATTCCACAGCTGTTCATGATAAAAGGTGTTGGAGACTAGAAGTAGAACAGAACCTTCTCAACATATTAAAGACATGTACTCCATATTTCCAGCAAAAATGCCTTATATGAATGGAGAAGATTCAATGCTTTCTCCCTAAGGTGGGGAACAAGGACAGATACACCTACTCTTCCTCTTCCTCTGTCCATTAAACTTTGAAACATAGACCCAAACCAAAATAGTCTGGCAATAAAATTACACAATTAGGATAGGATTGGCAAGGTAGAAGCAAAATCTTTATATGTAGATGAAATGATCATCTACAGAGAAAGTACTAAGAAATCTCTAGGAGCCCCTAAAATTTGTATTTAAATTTAGCAGGAGTAGAAAACACCAGGTATATAAAAATTCAGGTGTATGTATACTTGCTATAAGTGAAGAATTCGATATTGAAATTTAAAAGTTATGTAGGAATACAAAGGACCTAGAAAAGTAAAAAGAAAAATAAAACAAAACAAAAAACAGTGTTGGAAGACATTTAGTACCTAATTTTAAGACGTCTTCTAAAGCTACAGTAATAAAAGCAGTGTTGATGTAAGGAAAGACGTATAGATCACTGGAATGAAACAGAAAATCTAGAAATAGAACCACACATATATGGCCCACTGAGTTTTGAAAGATTATTTAACATTAGCATTTTATAGAATATAAACTGAATTCTAAAACAGAGGAAAATATAGTGTTTTCAGCAAATGGCACTAGAACACCTGGTATCTGTATATAAAAAATTAACCTCAACCCCTTATTTCCATACAAAAAATAACTGGAAAGGATCTATGAACCTAAATATGAAAGCCTAAAAGGATAAAACTTTAAGAAGCAATTATAAGGGAAAATGTTTATGAATTTAGGGTATGCAAGAACTTCCTAGGATACAAAAAACATGATGTATAAAAGAAAAAATTGATAAATGAGATTCCATCAAAATTTAGAACTTTAAATGACATTGTTAAAATGAAAAGTAGTCCATAAACAGACCATATTTACAATGCATATAACCTATGACCAGAATATATAACGAACTCTTACAGCTCATTAATAGACAGCTCAGTTAAAAAGTAGACATAAGAAGATGATAAATAGACAGTATAGCATAAGGAAAGGTGTCAACACTAGAATCAGAAAAATACTAATCAGTACAATAACAAGATTGAGTTATACACTCATTAGGGAGATGAAGTTAAAAGTTGTAAAAGCCTTGTCATGACTTTTGCTTTTTGTTGAATTCTTCTCCTTTGCATTCAATTTGTCAACCCCAATGAATTCATTCTGCTGGGCTTCCTGGGGTTGTGATCCTCATTTTCTTTTCCTAGGATATTGTCTAAAATTTTTTGGAGTGCTGGCTTGGTATTTATGAAGTTCCTAAGGTTCTCTTTATCATGAAAGTATCTTATTTCTCCATCAATTTTGGAAGATAGTTTTGCAGGGTACATCAATCTGGGTTGGAGACTGTTTTCCTTTAGGGCTTGAAATACATCACTCCAAACTCTTCTTGCCTTGTTGGTTTGTGTTGAGAAGTCATGTGATTCTGATGGGCTTTCCTTTGTATGTGATTTGTTTCTTTTCTCTCACTGCTTGGAGAATTGTGTTCTTCTGTTGGGTTTCTGGAATCCTAACTATTATATGCCTATGTGTAGATATTTTTTGATCAAGGCTAATTGGAGTCCTATATGCCTCACTTATCTGTATGTCAGGTTCTTTTCCCCTGCTTGGGAAGTTTTCTGCCATCACTTCTGTGAACAGTTTTTTTTTATGCCATCAGCACTCTCTCCTGTTTCTTCATTGAGCCCAATCAGTCTTATGTTATTCTTCTTTGCATCACCTAGCAGCTGCTGGATTGATTTCTCATGTTCCCTTCTAATTTTGAAGCAATTTTTCTTCTCCTGGTCACTAATTGCAATCTTATCTTCTATATTTGAAATTCTATCCTCACATTGGTTCATTCTGCTGTGTAGACTTTCAATGGAGTTTATAATCTCCTGGAAATCTGTTCGCATCTGTTTTATGGATTCCATTTGCTTCCTATGTTGGGATTCCATCATGTTCCTCAGCTCCTCTATTTTTTTATCTGTGTCTTCTCTAGATCTATTAATCATGTCTTGCACTATGGGCACAATCTCTGCTGTTATGTGAGAAATTATTTCTGAATTCAGTTTTTCCAGATCCTCTTTTGTTTCCAGTTTAGGGAGTCCAGGTGGTTGAGTATCAGATTGTTCCATCTTGTTTCCCTTTGCAGTTGCTGTAGGTGATCTGGAAGTCTGTTTTTGAGGCTTGTTTTGTGTCTTCTCATTTCCACAGGGAGGCAGGGGGTGCTGCTGGCTCCCACATGGCTCACCTCCTCTGCCCTGGGAGTGATGGAATGGCAGCCAGGGAGCCTCCTCCTGGGTGCTGGGATTGGCTCACCTCCTCTACCCTGGGAGTGGTGCAATGATGGCTGGGGAGCCTCCATATTGGTTTTCATAGTGGTTGTACCAGTTTACAATCCTACCCAAAAGGAAGAAGAGTTCATTTTCCCTGCTGCCATAACAGCCTTAGTTATTGGTTGATATCTTGATGATAATCATTCTTTCTGGAGTGAGGTGGAATCTCAGTGTTGTTTTAATTTGAATTTCTCAAATGGCCAGTGATGTTAAATATTTTTTCATTTATTTGTCATATGTTTGTATTTCTTTATCTGAGAAGTGTTTTCTTTTCAGATGCCCATTTTTGATTGGGTCTTTAAATTTGGGGGAGTCTATTTTTGAGTCATTTATATATTCCAGTTATTAGTCCTTTGTCTGAGGAATAGCTGGCAAATGTTGTTTTAAAGTTTTTAGATTATACCTTCACTCTTTTGGTGGTATCCTTTTCTGTACAAAAGCTTTTTAATTTGATGTGATCTCATTTGTTGATTCTGTGTATTATTTCTTGTGCAACTTGGTAGTTTGCAGAAAATCTTTACCTACACTTCTGCCTTCAGATTCTTATCTATTTTGTCTTCCAGCTAATTAAGTGTCTCTGTTTTAATATTTCTGCCTTAGATCCATTTAGATTTTAGTTTAGTACATAGTAAAAGATATGGGTCTGTGTTCAGTTTTTGGCATATGGATATCTATTTTTCCCAGCACTGTGAATTAAAGAGGCTATATTCACAAGAGTAATGATTTGGCCCTTTTGTGAAAGATAAAGTAGCAAGCCTGTTTTTTGTTTGTTTGTTTTAGTTTTGTTTTGTTTCTTGTTTTGCCAATACCATACTGTTTTTATCATTGTTGTGTAGTATAACCTGAAGTCCAGGATTGTGATGCCACCTGCCTTGTCCTGGTTGTCCAGAATTGGTTTTGCTATTCTAGTTCTCTTCCAGTTCCATATGAGTTCTAGGATTAATTTATCTAGTTCTGTGAGGAATGCTATTGGTATTTTGATTGAGATTATCTTAAATCTATAGTATAATTTTGGAAATGTAGCCATTTTGACTGTATTCATTCTGCCTCTCCCTCAAATGGGGATATATTTCTGTTATATATTTGGATCCCTGTAGGTTTATCTATTCCTTTTGGCTTATTTGAATTGTTGGGGTCACTGTTTCTTTCTAGAATATCCTTGAGAATTTTTTGCAACACTGGTTTGGTGATCATGAATTCCAGGAGGTGCTCCTTATCATGTATATACCTTATTTCTCTATCAATTTTGAAGGAAAGTTTTCCATATGTCAGGATTGGGAGTTGTTACTGTTTAGGGCTTGAAATACTTTGGTCCAAGTCCTCCTGGCTTTTAAAATTTGTGTAGAAAAATCTGATGTAATTCTTATTGGTTTATCTTCATATGTGATTTATTACCTTTCTCTAACTGCTTTTAAGATTTTTCCGTGTGAGGGACTTTTAGTATTTTTTGTACAATGTGGCATGGGTAGGTTCTCTTTTGATCCTGGCTACTGGGGGTTCTATAACCCTCACTTGTCTGTATGTTTATTTTTTCCTATATTTGAGGAGTTTTCTGACATTATTTCTGTGAGCAGGTTTTTTATATGCTATTTGTGCTCTCTTCTGACTTTTACTTATTCCAATTTTCTTGCTTTAGTCTTCTTTGCATCATCTAGCAGCTGCTGGATTCACTTATGTCCTCTTGTGGTATTTTTGAGTAGTCCATCTTTGAAGACATCTTTGAGTTCTAGTTCTGATACTCTGTCCTCTCACTGGTTGATCTTGCTGCCCATACTTTGAATATGATTTTTAATTTACTAAATTTTCATTTTAAACCTTTTCATGGACTTGGAATCCTAGATAAACTGATCATCCATGTTTTGTATCATTCTTGTTAGCTCCTCTAGGTTTTTAGGTCTTCTAAAAGCTCTTACTCCATTTGCTTATTATTTCCATTATCTCTTTAATTCTATCTTCTCCAATCCTGTGGAGTACCTCTTTGACCTGTTTTCTAACCTGTTCTGTTATTCTTTCTAATAATTCAAATTTGTGGCTTATGCTCTTCTGCTCCTGGTTCCCCCTGGATTCATTTTAGGGGATGTGGGAGTTTCGGGGAACATTTTGTTGCCTTGTCAACTCATGTTTCTTTTGTTTTTTGTTTGTTTTTGTGCTAAGATTTGTGGATGCTTATAATCTAAAGACTTTGTTGACAGTAGAGAAATCTCTTTCATTGCTTTTCAGTGATGTACTTTATGTTGGGCTTGCTATAATCCTTTGTCACAACTCAAAGATCCAGTCTCCTTGGTTAATTTAGGAGGGCAGGAGGCAGTGTAGTTAGCCCAGCAACCAAATTTTCTGGGAATGTACTCTAGCATTGTTAATGTCACAAAGGTAATTTAAGTGTTGTCAGTCAGAGAAATAGCAACAATTATGAGAACCTGTTAGTATCACATGAACCAGCTACAGTAGTATTGTCCAAGACCAAGTGGATATTAACATACAATAAGAACAAATTATGTACCCCCTTTAATCCTAGGGAAGAAATCTGCAATTCTGGTGTAAACATTAAGACAACCCAGGTATTGACTTACAGCTAATATGTAATAAATGTGACAACCATCTCTCTGCTAATGACAGAAAAGAATGCAAAAGTATTTTTATAGAGTTAACTATCAAAAGATTAACAAAGGTTTATGGTTATACTATTAAAGATATAGGGTTTGAAGATGGGGAATGTAAGAGGAGAGCTTTGAAACCTTCAACTCTGTGATGTGACAAGGAGGAGAATGAAGTGGTACAAAGGCTTTTACCCTGGGTTAAAAGGTTGTTTATAGAATTAGGCAAAAGGTGAGAGAAAAAACTGGTGTGAACTAGAAGACAAAAGAAAAGGAAGGAGAAAACAAAGAAATTATACAGAGAGTAAAAGTAAGCACAAAATAAAGGGACAAAAATTAAAAGGGAGAAGAGGCAAAAAATAAATTTTAAAAAAAGAAGAAAAAGAGATAAGAAACAAGGCATAAAGACAAAGGAAGATTTCCCAAGGACCAGGAAACTGTTAAAGAAGAAAAGAGGAAAGGAAAGGAAAGGAAAAGCTAAAAACAATGCACATGCTTAAAAACAAAACAAAACAAAATTTTTCTCTGTGATTTCAAATGTGTGGTTTTTTTCTGGGATCTACAATTTGGGATCAGTGTTCCAATCAAGACGTGTCTGTGTTCGTGCTGGTGGATAAAAGAAGACATTCAGACCCCAGGTCCCTGCTGCATGAGGCACAGGCAGACAATAGGATTAGGCTGGGGACACCAGTTTTATGACTTTCAAATCCAGAGCAGTTCAGGCTGACCCTGACCTCTGGCAGTGGGGCAGTGACTTGTGTCATTCAGCTTAAACCCTCAGGGGTCCCTTCCAGCCTGACCATGGCTCTCTGACCATAGCAGTCTCCTGTGTCTGTCTCTCATCTAGTCACTGTGGAAACCAAACACTGAGAGCCCTGAACTGCAGCTGCCCTGCAACTTCTGTGAGACTCTGGTTTGAACAATCACCCTCTCCTTGGAATGGCATCTGATCCAGCAAGCTCTCCTAGGGGTGTGGCTGGTGCTTGGGCTGGAGTCACTCACCTCACAGCATCCTCCAGCCTGTTCCACTGTCCCTTTTCTTATGAGCTGAGAGCTGAGATCCAGGAAGAACAATGTCATGTTCTGCCTTTTCAAATCTCTGTAGATTTTAATTTTCCTGTCAGATCCTTTCTGGTTCCCAGGAACCCACTTTCTTCTTCTTTTTTTTTCTTCTTCCCCAAATTGTTATTTTCCAGTGTCTGGATTCCTAATCTCAGAAAGGCTGAATTGTTTTTGCTCACCACTCTACCATTTTCCCGAAAGCCTCTATGTACTTTTCTAAATTCTCTACATACTTTTCTAACACCTCAGATTTTAAAACATATAAAAATACCCAAAGGGCATAACTTGTAGAAATCAAATAAAAAGGAAACATGTACATGGGAAGACAGACACATTATAGATATAGATACAGATGTAGACTCAGAAACCAGTAGAATACCTAAGATTTTCTTTATATGATAAAATATTAATACTAGGCAGGGAGACATGAGTCATTTAAAAATTGTTTCCTCCAAGGAGAAAACCTGTGATTCAGTAAGGGAATGGGTGAAAGGATTTACAATGTTTTTTTTTTCCTAAAAATTTACCTAAAACCCTATTAATATATTAATGCCATAAAATTATTTTTATTTAAATTAAAAAATTTAAGTGGTACACAATACGAAAGTGATATTACTGATGTACCATGCAGTCCTTCAATACATGTATACATTATAAATATTCAAAATATTTCTTTGAGGAGAACACTCAAAATCCATCCTCCTAGCTTTTGAAATATTCGGTACATTATTGCCAATTGTAGTCACCCTACTGTGAAATTTCACCCTGGAACTTCTTACTCCCATCCAACTGTAAGCCAGTATCCTGGGATAGGAAGAGCTTGATCAATGCAATCTTTTACATTATTGGTGTTACAAATGAACCAAGAAAACAGTGCTGAAAACATGCACGGCACCACAATATTTATTTGTTTATTTGGTACCAGGGATTGAACTTGGGTCCTTGCACTTGCAAGGCAGGCAGTGGAACCACTAAGCTAAATCCCTGGCCCTGAGCACCACAATATTTAAACAAATATACATTGACAACAAGTAGGAAATCTACAAAAAAAGTACCAACAAATGTGGTTTGGGGGCTCTGAACTTAAAAGAAGTAGTTGCCCTATAATAGTCTGAAACATGTTAAAGTTGTAATTATATGTATATATGATTAGAGTAAGAAAACATACATTGATTAAGATTCTGTGCTTTTTGATCTTTCATTTTTAGATAAAATTTTTGGGTATAATATACAACTAAACAACTGGATTATTTTGAGTTTCTGCATTTTTCTGCCATTTTTCATAATTTTCATCATTGTGGTCATTAAGATAATGAAAATGAGAAACTTATGCAATGCAGAGAACACAAAGTATGATGGGTAAATATGGCTTACGCAGTTACTTTCTTAGGTGAAATCCTGTTGGTCTTTGACCCATGTCACAAATTCATACTGATGTTGTATATCATCTATTACGCCTAAATATGTACTATGCTTAATCTAACATAAATGGAAGTCTTGCAATTTTGTTTTCCAGTAGTTTGTTAGTATTCTCAGGCAAATGAGGAATCTCACTGCCCCTGAATCTTTCCTCATAAGTGTTGCATACTACACTGGGTATGTAAAAGTCAGAGAGGAGTAAATCTGATGTGTAAGTTTAAGTTACCTTCTGGTTGGATTTAAATTAAGGGTTAGAGTAAATTTTCTTCAAGGAAAATGTTTTCCAATTTAGGAGCCGTATTAAAGCTTTTATGAATTATTTTAAGTTCATATTTCCTCTTGTTCTAAAAAAATCACCTCAGGATCCCTCTGAAATTATGTGATTTCCTGTAAGTTTGTACATACTCTACTTACATTTATCCTTCTTCTGATGACTGAACATTTCACTCACTGAAGGTCAGCAGTTCTGTCATACATGACCTCAAAAGCAATATCACTGCCTCAATCTGTTTCCTGGGTTATAAGTGAATATCACAGCGTGTATAATTTATAAAGAATAAGGGTTTATTTAGCTCTGGTTTCTGGAGGCTGGAAGGCCTGTGGTTGAGAGGCTGGATCTGGTGACATCCTTCTTGATGGTGGGGATCATCTGCAGAGTCTCCACGTGGCACAAGACATCACATGGCAAGAGGGGGCTTCCAAGACCAGAGCCAAACTGCCCTTTATGCAGAGAGCTCTCAAGATGACCCATGGACCATGAATCTGTGACCTCTTCACCTCGTAAGGCCCCATCTGATTCCACCTCTTAGAACCTCACTTCTATGCCCCTTCCTCAATGAATGAGCCTTATAAACTCCTCCAGCAGGCCTTGCACAGGTACACTTAGGCCTTTAATTTTTTAGTCCAACATTTACTTGGAGCCACTGAAGAATTATTTTAACCGGAGAAAAACCAGTATTTGATCTTGCAGCAGCATGTTCATCTCTATCAGGTGTTACCTCTTTACTTCATTGTATAAAGGGTTTTGGTGTGCAGCAAGCTTTAGATGCCCTCAGTTTAGAGCCATCTGACTCGCTGCCTGACTTTACTCAGCATCGCTTGGGGCTGGAGACCTAGGGCTCCATCCTTAGCAGTCTGATTTTCCACCCTTGAGCTAGCCAATTTCTTGACATCACACGCTACAGGAGACAAAAGAGCTCAGGTTGTTCTGATGTAGGAGGCTTTTCAAGAGTCTCTGTCTTTACACACAAACTTGGAATCTGCCAGCCCTAAGAATCCTCTCCATTGTTTATTTGTCTTTGGAATGGATACATGAGCAGTGTTTAGATGAAAGTGGTGTCCAGAGAAGTCCAGTGTCAGAGATTAGGTGATTTGGATATCTGACAGATAATTGACAAAAACACTTTCTCTTTCTTGGCAGACTCATAGGGAGTGAGGTACCTGGGAGGCTTCTTCTCTGGGCAAGCGCACGAGCATCTACATGTTGTTGTATGGTGGAGCCTCAGGGATGGGTTGCTCCATTAGATCAGCTGATAAATTTGAGGACTTTTGAAGCTCAATTTAGACAATTTTCCATACAAATATTAGTGGGAAAGGACCTGGCTCTGGACAGCAGAAGTCAGGACAGTGTGGGAATTAAAATGCAGGACTGTCTGAGAATGACAGTGTTATTAACAACCTTGAGGTCCTGAATAAACCACTATGCCCAGTAGCCTCTGTACTAGGAGAGAGGGGACAACATGGCTAGGACAAGGACGGGCCTGTGATGAAGGAATTTCTAAGTAACAGGCTTCACTTCCTGTCAGACCTGGTGCTACTGGAGAATTTGGGAAGAAATTTGTTGCAGCCAATTTCTATGTTTTCAGGGAAGCAGAATGAATGTGACTGACAGTTGATTTTGGGGATTATATGGGAGCAGGGAAGGTGTCTAGAGGGGCTGGCAAGGGCCTTCTGGGGTCTTAAAAGTAGAGGAAAACCAGCCAAGGAATCTCTTAATTGAGTTCATTATGTTTCCTGAAATTCTCAAGGAAACTACCTTAGGGGTATCAGAGGATCCCCCAGGTGGCCAACACAAATTTAAATCACCCTGGGTATTTGAGTCCATTTGGCATGTAATGAGCAGGTGTCCAAAGGCTGGATGCTCAATCATTATTATTTTGTGAAATACAATACTTATTATGAATTTAGAAAGGGTGTTTTTGTTGACTAGAGTTACAAGAAAAGTGTCTTGAGCCATAAATTGTGCTGCTTTTGAGGGCTACTTGGAGTCGGCTAAGACTGGGCCCTGTGGCCCATTTATTGGGAGAGTCCTACGAAGCTGTATCCCCCAAGGACTATGACTCCTGAGACTTCTGGGAGGCCACTAGCCACCTTGAAATACCCTTGAAATAGCTGGATCGAGTACAGTACTCTCATGTTTACATCTTTTGCGGGTCAACCTAAGCAACTGAACATTTCCAGTTGCAATTCTTGTGATGGCCACAAGATGTCCCTATGAACTCAACGCAACAAGTTGGTGCTATCATGCATCCCTTGGATGGACCTGAATTTAGAATTCTGTCAAAGGCTGTCCCCAAGGCATTTGCCCAGCCTACCTCATATATTTTTTCATTCCTTTTTACAAACTTGCAAACACAATCAATACAATCAGTATTTGAATAAATATTGCATGTATGGGGGGGAGAGAGAGAGAGAGAGAAGAAAGAGAGAGACTGAGAAAGAGGGAGAGGAGAGGAGAGGAGAGGGCAGGAGAGAATAATCTTAGTCCAGTCTGATGCTTAGAATCCCAGCACTTTGGGAGGCTGAGGCAAGATGATGCGAGTGTTAACCATGCCAGGGTAGGTAATTAGTGACTTAGCAAGATTCTAACTCAAAATAAAGGCTGAGGTTGTAGCTCAGTGTGAAAGCCCTGGGTTCAAACCCCAATATCTCCCCAAACAATCATTACAAAATTGAGATTAGGTCATTCTGTTTTTAATTTTGTGAAAAGTGTCCACAGCAACAGCAGTATTTCACATTTCCATCAGCGATACACCTGAGTGCCAGTTTGCCAGCATCCTTTCAAGTTTTTGTTTTCTGTTTCACTTTTTAAAAAAATAATAGCAACTAACTTATTGGGTATGAAGTAGCATCTCATTGTAGTTTTAATTTTTAATTTCCCTAGTGATTAGTGATATTGGGTTTCTTGTGTGTATATGAAGCTGATGTTTAATGGGTGTGGAATTTCAGTTTTGCAAAAGGAAAAGTGTTCAGGAAGTGAAGAATGATGGTTGCACACTGTGAATACAAGCTGTGACTTAGGAATATATAAGATCACAACCCGAATATTAGCCAAGAAATGAATTTTTCTATGTTAATTCTCTTGTCTTTCCTCATTAAGGTAATTGAACTCCATACTGATGAGGAAAAAATTATGACTAATCTTTCATTTAATCTCCCTACATCAGGGTTTTTTTCTAAGAAACAAGAGTTCAAAATTGAATAAATAAATTTGTTTTTATTGCTATTTCATGGTTTTAATTTTTGTCTGACTGATACTTAAATTATAAATCAATAGTAATATAATAATAGCATACATTTTATATTTAACTTTTTATTTAGACTCCTTGGACCGTTTTCTAAGAATAAAACCTATGCATAACGAAAGATTTGACTTTTGACTTTTAAATGTTTGTTTTGATCTGAAACTTAAGATATAAACCCGGTAGAGCTAATTAAAAATAGGCAACTGCTCCTGAACATAACGTGAATTTCCATTGTTTTTCCTTTGTCACAGGAATGCATCCACTGCACCAGAAAGCTACCACGTGGAATATGAAGACTGCCAAGGTCGCCAGCAAATGGCCTAAAGAAGAAAATGAGCTTTATAACCCTAAAGTCCCGCCCCAAATACAGTTTATAAAATAAAGCTGTGAGTCCCCGGAGCAAACTGATGGGTCAGCCAGGACCGCGGGCTGGGTGGGGGGCGGGAGGAACCAGGCTCAGGACCAGGAACCGCAGCCCACGCTCCGCAGGACCAGGAACCGCAGCCCACGCTCCGCAGGCCCAGGTGGCAGCCCTCATGGTCACGGCGCGGGGCCGCCTGGGGTTCAAGCGTGTGTGTGCGTGTGTGCATGTGTGCGTGCAAGTGTGTGCTTGTGGGCACATATGTGTGTGAGAGTGTGTGCGTTGTGTGTCTGCACGCTTGTGGGATAGGGCTGGGTTTAATATATGCTTCAAGAGAAGTGCTACAGGTTGAGAAGCTGCAGAGAATAGAATGGTTCATTCTAACTGGGTCAGTTGGGAAAGCTTCCAGGTATAGAACATACTTAAACTGAACCCAAAAACATGAGGAGGTCATCAATACTATTCTTCAGTTCATAGCAAGCATGCTTTATTATTGCCTTGTTTATTCAAGTTCACTTCTGAAATCCTTTCAAATCCTGTGAATTACTCTAAATTTCCTTTAACATGAGACTCCAGATGGTAACTGTTTCTTTGCTACATGCCTTGAAAGGAGATTTTTCCATCTGGTTCACTTTACATATACATATTGCACATCCTAACTGAACCATGCCCTACTGAAAGCAAATGTTGTAGCATTATTTCTTGATCCTCCACCAGAGCACCTGCTAGGGTGGGGAGACTGTTTGTCTCTACACATTTCATGTGTTGGAAGCTTGGTCCTTGGCACCATGATGTTGGTCCATGAAGCCTTTGAGAAGGGGGTCTAGTGGAGTCACATAAGTCACTCAGGGTACGCTGACAACAGGGAGGCAGGACCCCAAGTCTCCGGAGATGTCATCTCCCTGTCTTGCATGTGCCGCTGTCATCTGGCATGAGGGTCTTACAAGAGCTGAGCTGATGCCCCTACCATGTCTTTGAACCTGTCCTTACTATGTCCAGACCTGTGAGTTAAACCTCTTTTCTTGAGAAAGTTAGCCTGTCTCAGGTATTTCATTTCAGTTAGATAAGACAGATTAATATAGTAACTAGGACAGCACTGGGCACTTAATGTTTAGAAAACAAGAAAAGAAAGCAGATGCCAAATGTGTGGCAATTTGATTAATGTTTGTGTAGAGTAGATTAACTTCATTACTAAAGAATCTTGAAAGCTTCCTATTATTCTCAGGTGAGAAAACCTAATAACTGATAGAATATACTTATCTTCAACGGAACTATTTCAAGCACACACAGAAGGATAGATTAAATTGTGTTTGGCTGGCAGGCCTACATTGAGACTGCTTTTTTACCTGTTTTCACTTCTGAGCTTTTAACTGGAATCATGGGATTAACGTCATTAAATAATTTAGTTTATTGGGAAAATTCAACATTTGGAAAGATGATGAAAAGAGAAGTAAAAGCTGAAAGTGTTCAAAATTATTAGACTGAAATAGTGAATGTACTAAAAAGCAGTGAAAATACGGGACGCATCAGAAATTAAGTTACTAGAGAACAGCAAGGAGCCATCAAAGCCATTAAAACATAAGACTCTGAGGTCAAAGACTTATAAGGTTGAAATGACAAAGAGTTTCTGACTGCCTCGCTATGGGAGACATAACTGAATATCACTTTCATGAGATTAAATGTGTGGAAAACAGTTCTTTCCATGGAAAGGGTAACACTAACTAATGTGAGGCTAATCAATGTGTAGCAGTAATTTCGCAAATAGAATCACTGTGTAAAAGTGCGATAAGATAGAGTTACAGAAAAATCTATGTAGAGGGACGATGGAGCTATCTGCAAAGAAAGGACAATTCAGCAGACAAATGTCTGGTGGTTTAGATTAGGATAGATGCAGGTTTTGTAAGGCCCAAAGCTGATACAATCTGGGGACTAACTTTAAAAACTGCAGTGTGCATGCAAACTTTGGTATAGGAATGAATATTTATTGATAGGAAAAGAAATCACAACAAAAATATAAATATGCAGATATATTTACAAGTAACCAGAAAAATATAACAAAGCAACGAAAGTCCTAATATACCTATATGATATCTTCTCTGCACTTTTTTGGGTGTGCAATATATGACTACCTTCCCATGTGACAGACTTATTTAGTTTTGTTTTTGAGACAGATTTATGATGTTGTTCAGGCTGACTTTGAACTCCTGGGCTCAAGTGACTCTCCTGCCCCAGCCTCCCTAAGTATCTGGACTGCAGGCACATCGTATACACAAAGCTTTCTATTTAAAAAAATAATAATAGTCTGTATACAAAATCTAGAAACAATCTTTTTTTCTTCAGTGTTACTGATCAAACATATTTCTTATTGATAGTTTAGAAGAGTTTCTGCTTTTTCACTCATGTAATGAGTGAATAATTGATACAGTGATTAGGATAATTGTCAGGTTTGGGAATATGTTACCAAGTGTCTTTTATACATGAACTATTATAAATGTAGTTGTCCTTTATAGTACTGCTAGAGGCTTAAGCCTTACAAATAGGAAATCTGATAATTCTATTTTTCATAGTTTCCATCAAAAAAGACAGAAAGCATGTTATTTTCATAACTGCATGTATTGCTGTTATGCTTTATATCTAGGAGTGCCCCCAGAGCTCAAAGGTGGGGCTGCTGGAGGGGATTGGATCATGGGGGTTTGATATTCAGCAGTGGATTAGTCCACTAATGAATGTACAGCTAAATGTGACTTGGGAGGTGAAGCCTGGTTGAAGAAGGTGGGTCACTGGGGGCATCAGTGGAAGGGTCTAGCTCCCTTCTTCTCACTTAATCCTTCTCTTTATTTTCTGCTGCCCTGCCATGAGCTGTCTCTCCTCAGCCATGTCCCTCTGCTATGCCTTGTATTGAAACCACTACAAATTGGGCCAAAATAAACCTTTCCTGCTTATAGTTGAGGGTGTTGGGTATTGTGTCTCAGCAATGAGAAAGTAACTAAGTCAATTGCTTATGAATATCTTAATTACATGAGGCATTTTTTCCTAAGCATTATAAAAACAGAATTCTCTACTTATAATTTTATCTAGGAAATGATTGGAAAAAAATTCCCATGGCATAGCTTGTAATTTAAGCATTTCACACTTCTTTCTCTTTCACTACATACATGTCTCCCTGTGGGCATTTTTATACTGTGATGCAACATTCTTATCATGAAACAAATTATAGTTTTGGATGGCTGACAATAACTTAACTAATCTGAAAAGTGATTGGGAACCAAAAAGTATGTCTCACTAAGCCCAAAATAAAGGATCTCCAATAAACCTACCCCTAATCTCTCCCCCAGTGTTTCTGCCACTCCAGTGTAACATAACAGACACAAAAGAAGATGTAAAAATGGTCAAACTTAATATATTATTCCTATGTTTGGTTTTTCTGTTTTACAAAAACATAATCATGTGAAAAAAGTGACAGACTTCTCACAAGATGATGTCAGTGGGGTTTCCTGAGAGTTAATGGTAGATATACTTTTACTCAGAAAAATATGATTGCAAGGATAGTATACAGTTTTCTCTCTTTGTCAAATGTGTGAAAAATTTATAGAAGATTCTCCATTGTAAAAATTATAAAATTCAATATATTAAATAGGAAAGTGGATGCATGCTTTGTTAGTATTGCCATAATAAAACATTACAAACCAAGTAGCTTACTCAACTGATAATAATTTTTTCACATCCTCTGGAGACCAGAAGTCTAAGATCAAGGTGGCAGCTGGATGGGCATCTTCCTGGCCTCTCTCAGTGGCTTGTACATGGGCCTTCTCCCTGTGTCTTCCGTGTCCTTTCCCCATGTGCATGCATCTCTCTTGCCTGTTCCTCTCCTAGGAGGACACCAGTCCTAATGTAATTAGGGCCTCACCTGTATGATCTCATTTAACCTTAATCACCTCTCTAAAAGCCTCATCTCCAAACACACTCATAGTGAAGATTAGAGCTTGAATATATGAATCTGGGGAGGAGGTGGAGTCTGATCATAACAGTGCAGAAGATATAGGCTGGCTCATGGCCAGCCATGAAGCAAACATTCATCAGCCACCACCAGGTCAAGATGTAGAGCATCACTATCTCCACAGTGCATACTTTTGTACACATATGGCCCATGAGTTTCCTCTGATCATATCTTTCCTTACACTAGATGCATCTGCTTGCACAATTTTTGTGGTACTGATTTTCTGTAGTCTGACCACCAATCTAAACAACTTTATACCACAATACCACATGGGTCAATCTACTTTTGAAATTTGTGTAATAAAGCTGGGCTTCTAAAATATTATTTGGAGTCTTGGTTTTTCTGCACAGTTTCTTCTGAGAGTCATTGTAATGTATTTAGTTTGCTCATGCTGTTCAAGGACAAAATGTCAAATATTTAGACTGAGGACCATGAAGTCCCCGTCACAATTAATTAGTTCTGCCATTGTAGGGTGAAAACAGCACACTCATACATAAACAAGTGGATGTGGTTGTTAGACTAAATCTTTATTTACAGGAGCCAAGGATATAAGCTGTAGTTTGTTGGCCTCTAGTATATAACAACTTTCATGCACGATACTAGTTATTTATAGTTTCTTCCTATTTCCCTCCATTGATCTCTAAGATTTAAAAACTATTAATGGTATTTCAAAATAAAATTAACTTTTGAATTGGTCGCTTCTTGGACATAGTTTTCTTCTAGATTAGTAGTATTTTTCTTTCCGAAAATTCAAGACATTTCATTATCTCCTGACTTCTACTACTGGTGCTAAAAGTCAGTGACAAATCTGTTGCTCATTGAAGGATGTAACTCATTTTTGTGTTTAAGAAATTCTATTTGTCATTTATATTCTGTACTTATATTGGAATATCTTTAGATATTAGAATTAAAAATATAAATTTTTGCTAGAGATTTATTGGGATTCTGGAATGTCTTTCACTGTTTCTCAAAATTTCTCTGCTATCATTTCACAACTGACTCTGCTCTTTTCTCTCTCTTCAGAATTCTGATTATATATATTTATATATGTTTTTCACTTACTTCTCTCTTAACTTTCCTACCATGTTTCCTTCTTTTTACTTTTTTGCTCTGATTTCTATACAGTTTCCTCTGACTTATTTTCCAGTTCATTTGTTTGCTCTTCACTATATCTTATTTGCTTTTAAGTCCATCTATTAGGTTATTCTGCTTCAAAGGTGATGATTCAATCCTCATTTCCTATATTTCTGTTTGGTACATTTATTAGTATGCTAAATTTTTATAGTTTCTTTTCTTGTCAGAAACTGCACATAAGCTTTTTTTCTTTGTGCATAGCATAACCTATTTTTATAGTCTAAGTTTTATGAATAGTCGATAATTCTAATACAAGAAACATTGAAATCCCAGCACTTGAAAGGATAGGGCAAGAGGATCATTGCAAGTTCAAGGCCAGCCTGGGCTACATAGCAAAACGCTATCTCAAAAAAAATTGATAGACTTATTAGTGCTTTTGTTTTTGTTTTTGTTGTTTCTTGCTCATGGTTTCCTTTTTCCTATGTGTTTAATTATATTGTCTTTGAAAAAATTTCTTGAATGTTCTTTGAGTTCCAAGAGAAAGAAACATTCCTATGAAGGATTCCTATGAGAACTATCTGTTTTCAAACACTTTAGACTAAATTTATGAAATAAAGGGCTTGTGGGTGTTTTTTGTTTTTGCTTTGGCCACTCTGGTGATCTGAATTTGACTTCAAATCTCCAAGGCCAACTTTCATATACAATGTCTTAGGGGCAGTTTCCCCTCCTAATAGCTTACTTAGAATGAAGGCAACTTCCTTAGAAATTGCTTGGGGTTTGAGGACAGAAGCTGCCATGTTTTCACCTTCCTGCAAGAAGATGACACTGGGTCTCCACTCAGTTTGCAAAGGCTGTCTCTTTAGCTGCGTGACCAGGACACTGGGCCTCCTTTCCATAGCTATGATGTACTTTAGTGAAAAGTTTAGACAAACACTCCCAGAGCAAAAAGGCCTCTGCTTTCCCTTGGTTCTCTACTGCCTTCTTTCCCTGACTTATCCTGACAATTCCTTTCTACACATGTTCACATCTTTAATACTCGTAGGAATTTGAAAATTTTTATCTAAAATTCTATTACTGAGGTGTTCTGAAGTGGAAGAATTCATTCAAACAATTGAGACTAGAAAGGAAAATTTGAAAAAACCTTGTGGGCGACTATGGGCTTTTTTTTTTCCCTTTGGCTTTTCTTCTGTATTTTGGAGTTTAACTAGAAATGATCCTTGAATTTTCCCCATTATGCTGAATTAATAATCTATCATGAATTGAGACTGCAAAAGTTTAAGTTGAAAACATAATTCTTAGATTTGGCTCTACTTTAAAAACTCAGTACCAGAAGCTAAAACACCAGTGATTTTACACTGTCCATGGTGCTGTTCTGGTCTGCTGGGTAGAAGTGGTAGTGGTGAGTGCTGCTCAAGGTGCCCAGAGCTTGCATTGCTGAGCTTCTACCCTCATCTGTCTTTCTTCTGCCTCCCAGCTCTGCTGAACACAAGTTAAGGTGAAAAGCAGCCTTCTCCTCTTTCCCTTGTCAAAGGCATATGCTGCTGTCTGGTTCCAAGCCCAGAGAGGTAAGCAGGCCTTGTCCTGCTCTTCAAAATTCTCAGAGAACTTTGGATTTAGCACCAAGATAAGAGAACCAGAAAACTCTCATGTTTTCACCAGCAACTAAGTACAAGTGCAATAATGTCTTGTACTGTACAAGGGATGATCAAAACATACAATGAAAGTTTAAAATTTTTAAATAATTACAGTAAAAGTTACATTGCCATTAACCCCCTTTAAATACACCTCGTTTAGAACAGTCTTATCTATCATTCATGCCACTTTCTGAAGCCATTTTGGAAGTCTTATTTGTGACCATCTGTATGAGGCCTGATCAAAAATAAAGTGAATGCTGCTGCCAAGTGCTGTCCAATGGAAAGGCAGGCTAATAAAAACATTACAGTGTGTCCTCATTCACTTCATTCACCAGTTCTGGCACCATGCCATTTCTGGCTCTTTCCCAACATGTTTTGAATCCATTCAAGATATTGAACTAGCCACTAAAGTAGAACTAAAGACACTCATAAAACAGAACTTCCAGAACTGCTTCAGAGAATGACAAGAATAATAGGAAAATGTGCTCAAAGTGTGGGCGGATATTTTGAAGGAACTTAATGGCAGAGTGTCTCTTACTGTAATGATTTTTTTAAAAATTAAGCATTCTCAGTATTTACTGATCATACCTCATGTGATGGTTCATTTTAGGAACTCACTGCCCCATCTGAGAATCTCTTATACCTGAGAATCCCCATGTGCTGGCAATAGGACTCTGGTGTCTCTTGTATAGTTTCTGATCAAGCAACTGTGACACTGCCTCATGGGATGACAGCCCCAGCCGTTGCCACCAGCCAGTGTTATATGATAGTCAACCGGACTCTATCTTGAGCCTCACCACCGTTTTGTGCTTGTGGTGGACAACATACCCAAATCCCATATCCTGTTTGGCAGAAAACTTGCTGCAGCTGCAGGAAGTTTTATAGCTCACCTAGTATGTAAATCTTCCTCTTGGTCCCCACTAGCCTGGAATAGTTCTGCTTCTGCAAAATTCCACTTGCACTCCCCTTGAGCCCTCTCCAACTGAAAGCATGATTTAAAAGGAGAAACCAAACTGCTTCTCGGGGCCTAGAGTTCTTTCCAGGCACTACCCTCTCTCAGTTGCCAGCTTCAAATAAACAGACTCAAATCTGACTCAGAGTGTGGCACATCTGTATAGTTCCAACTCACTTGGTTAGAACAGTTGGAGGCCCCAGGGAGATCACCAGCATGGGTGGACTCACCTTGCTGTGGTCTCTCCTATCTGTGACAGCAAACTATAGGGGAGGTGCCCCCTGAGACATTTCAGGGCCCCATAGTTTCAATGCCAATACTGAGGGGACTGCAGAGATGCCTGAGACACCGACCAAATTTCCTGGAGTTCATCTGGTCTGGTCTGAAGGTAAGGATCCTTCTGGTTCTTGAGGGGAACAATAGTCCTTGATGAAGGCATTCCCCAGGCCCCTCCTAAGGTCAGGATTCTGACTGAGGTGGCCCGCTGGTCTGGTCTGGTCTGACTGCAAGTCAGCCAATCTGAGAGATCCATGGGGAAGGGTTTGGAATGTTTTAACCTCTGAGTGGCTGTTGTATGAACAGGTGAGTGACTGTAATGGGCAGCACAAAGTATAGGCTGTCCCATCCATGCCCCGCAACAAAGAAGGGGACTTCTCTCCCCCTTGGAGTTACAGGGTCTGAGTGAGGTCATACTGTGATTCTGTGGATGCATCTAAGGAAGGCCAAGTTGCTCTTGTGAAGATAAATACACCTTAAAGCCTGGAAGGTCTTTAAAATTCCTGAGAGGCCCCAGGCAAGTCAACTGAGTGGTTCCTCCCCACAGAGGGACACCCCCTTCCTTAGTCACCACATCATTTAAGGGTGCACCACATAAATACTAAGGTTTTTCTCTATGTCTAGATGCCCCCATTGTCACTAAACACTCAGAACTGTTTTATCTCCTGCCTGCCCTAATTCTCTCTACCATGGGGTCATCATCCTCATAACCTGTTACACCCTTGGTTTGCATGCTTAGAAATTTTTCCTCAGGATTTTCTGATGATTATGGAGTGAAAATGTCAAAGAATAAACTTTGCACGTTTTGCAAACTTGAGTGGTCCTCTTTCAGTGTTGGGTGGCTCTCTGAGGACTCCCTTGACTCTGTCCTGGTTCAAGCAGTTTGGAGGTTTGTTACGGAGTTGTTGGAGAGTTGTTACATTGACTGGTTTAACCACTGGTTAACCTAGTTAACCTAGTTTAACCTAGTGCAGCACCCTCCTCCATGGCTAAAGTCAGCACCAGAAAGGCCTATTCAAAGTTGCTTGTTTCCAAAAGCTATTGTCCCCCTTGTGGGTGAACTCCAGAGAGGCAGAAACTGGTCCTGCAGCAGTCAGATCCCAAGGAAGTCCTCCCCATCCACCTCTGTATAACCCTAGTCCACACCCTCTCCTGTCCATCCAGATCCACCTATCCCGACTTCCTAGTTTCTTCCTCTACTTCTTCCTTTACCTCTCCCCCCATAAGAGAGTGTCTCTGATCTCAGCAGGAGGTCACCAAGTCCAGAAGATGCAGTCCAGAGGCTCTCTTGCCTTTGAGGGAGACTCCCACCTCCCAGTGGGCCAGGACTGGGAAGCCGCCCATTCTGATGCATGTCCCCTTCTCAATGTCTAACCTCTATGACTGGAAAACCCAGAATCTACCATTCTCTGAGAAGCTCTAGGTTCTGATTTCCCTGATTGAGTCAATCTTTAGGACTCATTTACCAACCTGGGATGACTATCAACAGTTGTTATGGATCCTGTACACTACTGAGTAGCAGGAAATGCTTAGGGTTGAGGCTAGAAAGGTTTTACTGGGAGGACATTTGGAGGAGAAGGCCCATGAATTGCTGAAACAGGGCTTCCCCTCAGAGTGCCCTGAATGGGATCCAAATTCTTCAGCGGGGAAACAGGCTTTGATCACATTTTACCAGAACTTGTTGAATGAGATCTGGATAGCAGCTTAGAAGCCCATAAATTTGTCTAAAACCACTGAAGTAACACAGGGACCAGAAGAGTCCACTGCTGTGTTCCTGGAGAGCCTCTGAGAGGCCTTCTGGGTTTACAACCCATTCGACCCCTTGGCCCCAGGGAAGAATAGAGCTATAAATCTGGCCTTTGTAACCCAGTCTGCATCCAATATTATCAGGAAATTATAAGAATTAGAGACACTCCCAGGAATGAACATATCTCAGCTGTTAGAAGTAGCTCAAAAGGTGTTTGACAATAGGGATTCTGAAAAACAAAAATTGGCCACAGCCATGGCTGAACAGTCAGCAAAGAGGAGGCCAAAATCTTAGTGGCAACCATCAGAAGAGACCTCAAGAAACCCAACTCCAGGAAGCCCAAAGGACAAACACCTCAGAAAATGGGGAAACATCAGCCACTGGGCAAGAATCAAATATGCCTAATGAAAGGAGGAGGGGCACTGGCAAAATAACTGCCCCCACAGACACTCTGCCAAGGTACTATTCCTCTCCACATCAAGGGGAAAGAAAGATTCAAACCGAGGGAGCCAGGGGTCCTTCTCTCTTGGCCCCCGGGAGCCCATGATAAATGTTAAAATAGGGGGCCAATGGGTCCATCTCCTGGTGGACACTGGCACCTAGAAGTCAATGTTAAAAATTCCTCTGGGAGAGCTTTCATCACAAACCATTCTCATCCAGGGGGCCACAGGAGCAGTCCAAAACTGCCTGCTCATGGGTGAGTGAATGGTGAGCCTGGGATCAAAACAAGTCATTCACTCTTTTCTGGTGATACTGGACTGCCCATTCCCCTTACTGGAATGAGACCTCCTTCACAAGCTAAGGGTCACCATTTCTTTCACTCTGACTGAAGCTCAGATGTTACTCCCTTCATATCAACTGTCCTTGACCACTGCCCTGTCTGAGGAGTATCTCTTCTCAGGGTAAGAAAACCCAGAGGAAATAAGCCACAAGGATCTACTGGACAGGCTTCAGGTGTAGTTCCTTAAAATATGGGCTGAGACCAACCCACCAAGTTTGGTTGCTCATCACTGTCCAGTGATAGTCAAGCTCTTGTCAACCACCACACCTGTATGAGTGAGACAATACCCTGTCTCTCAGAAGGCAAGACAGGGGATAGCTCCTCACATCAAGAGGTTGTTAGACTTTAGGGTATTGACTCCCTGTCAGTCTCCATGAAACACCCCATTCCTACAGTACAGAAACCTGGAACATCAGTTAACAGGCCAGTCTAGGACTTGAGAGAAATTAACTGGTGAGCAGTAACTCTGCACCCTACTGTCCCTAACCCATATACCCTCCTGAGTTTGCAGTCTCTGTGAAAGATTTAAAAAATGCTTTTTTTCAGTGTGCCCCTTGGCCCAGCTAGCCAGCCTATGTTTGCCTTCAAGTGGACTGACCCAGTTTTCCATGACTCCTGCCAGCTCACCTGGACCCAGCTGCCTCAAGGATTCAATAATGCTCTCATCCTGTTTGGTAAGGTCCTCCAGAAGGACTTGGTGAGTTTTAAATCCCACCACCTTAACCTCGCCCTGCTTCAATATGTGGCTGATCTGTTATTAGCTGCTACTAGTTATTCAGAATGTCTACAGGGGTTGTGAGAGCTTCTTTAACCAATAGAGGAATTGGGGTACAATGTCTTGGCCAAGAAGGCACAACTCTGTGTCCCCAAAATATCATACCTGGGCTATGGAATCTCAGAAGGAAGAAGAGCTTTGCTCCAGGCCAGGAAATGGGGCATCTTCCAGATACCCACACCAACTACCAACAAATTGGTACAAGAATTCCTTGGTGTAGCTGGATACTGTCGCCTATGGATACCCAGGTTTGCTGAGATAGCATGGCTCCTCCATTCTGCCATGGGAGGAAATCAATCCCTAGAATGGGGAACAGAAGAAGAGAAAGCATTCCAGGATCTCAAAAGAGCTCTGGTATCAGCCCCGGCTCTGGCGTTGCCTGATGTTACCAAACCTTTCTATCCTTTTATTCTTGAGGTAAGCGGAATCACCAAAGGGGTACTAACACAGTCTTTGGAACTCTGGAACTGCCCCATAGCCTACTTCTCTAAAAGATTACATTCTGTGGCCTCAGGATGGCTTTCATGTCTTTGGGTGGTAGCTGCCACAGCCTTATTGGACAAGGAGGCTGATAAGTTGACCCTCAGACAGGTCCTAGTCCTAACCGCCCCTCATTCAGTAGAGATTCTTCTCAAGAGGGTTACTAACAAATGGATGTCAAATGCCTGCCTCACTCAGTATCAAAGCCTCTTGCTCTATCAGCCTCGAATAATCTCAGCAGGGCAGGTTCTCAATCTGGCCACACTGATGCTGGATGATAACCCCAACACCCCAATTCATGACTGTGAGGAAGTGCTGGACCAGACCCAGGGGGGCCAATTGGACTTAACAGACACCCCCTTGGAAGAGGCCAGTGCCACCCTCTTCAGAGATGGAAGAAGCATGATGGTAAGCAGGGTGAGAAGGGCAGGGGCTGCAGTGACTACAGTTGATCAAGTTATTTGGGCCTAGCCTATGCCTGAGGGGACCTCAACCCAAAAGGCAGAACTGATCACCTTGGCCAAGACCTTGAGATGGGGAAAGGAAAAGAAGATAAATATATACACTGACAGTAGGTATGCCTTTGCTACTCTACATGTTCACATGAGCATATACAAGGAAAGTGGGCTCCTGACAGTCACAGGAAAACTGTCAAAAATGAAGAGGAGATATTGTCTCTCCTGTAGGTGGTGTGTCTTCCCAAGAAGGTGGCTGTCATTCATGTTTGGGGTCACCAAAAGGACAATACATTCGAGGCTAAGGGAAATCAACTTGCAGATCATGCAGCCAGAGAGGCATCCCTGAGGCCAGAGCAGAACCCTTAGTCATCCTGGCTACTGTGAATCCACCTCCCTCTTTGCTTCTGACTAGTCCCACTTACAATACAGATTAAGATAAAGAAGTAAGCTGGCTGCAAGCAAACAAAGATCCCCAAGACTGGTGGAAATGTCCAGATGGTTGAATCTACCTCCTCCAAGCATTAGGACCACAGCTCATCCAGCATCTGCATTTGGTCATGCACCTGGGCAGCTCCAACATGGGAAGCTTCTAGCTCCAAGTTACTGCTTTTCAAAGTTGCTGGAACTGGCTCTCCAGGCCTCTCTCAGGTACCCAACCTCTGTACAAGTAAATCCCTACAAGGGCCTGTCTGCACCTCTCGAGGGGATCAGATTCTGGGATTGGAATCCTGGAGAACACTGGGAAGTGGATTTCACAGAGATCAAACCACCAGTGGGTGGCTATCACTACCTCCTGTTTTTTGTAGAAACCTTCTCAGGTGGGGCAGAGGTCTATGCTACTCAGTGGGAGACTGCCACTGTGCTGGCAAAGAAGCTACTTTAGGAATTGATTCCCAGACTCGGACTACTGGTGTCCATTGAATCTGACAATGGCCCCACCATTGTAGCCTCTATAACTCAATCAGTAGGGCACTGGGTGTAAATTGGAAACTCCACTGTGCCTATTGATCCCAAAGCTTGGGACAAGAGGAATGGATGAATTGGACCCTAAAATCTACTCTGACCAAATTGACTTTGGAAACTGGTGAAGGGTGGGTCAGCCTGCTGCCTTTGGCTGTTCTTAGAGTAAGGTGCCACCCTTATAAAGCAGGCTTTACCCCTTATGAAATTATGTCTGGAAGACCTCCTCCCCTGCTACCCAAAGTCAAAAGTGAGGTACTAACAGAATTTTCTAACCAGTCCCTGTTAAAGTATTTCCAGTTTCTCCAACAGGTTCAGAAAACTGTTCACTCCCAGGTATGAGCTACTCAGCCCGTGCCCAGCTCTATGCCATGACATCCATTCCAGCCCAGGGATACTGTCTTCATCAAGGCTTTTCAGAGTGAAGGACTGACTCTGGCCTGGAAAGGACTCTACACAGTCAACCTCACAATGCCCTCAGCTCTCAAGGTTGATGGAATCTCAATGTGGGTTGACCGTTCTCATGTTAAGCAGGCAAAACAGTGGACTGCTGAACTGGGACCCGACCCTTTAAAGCTAAGACTAGTCTGGTTATGATTGTGACACTTGTCCTTATTGTCTTTGGGCTGATGAAACTGAGCTCTGGGGAAATGCAACAAGGAGAGAGGTACTCTTTTATTCTCACCTCCTTTAGCTTGGGAGAAATCCTAGGTAATGTTACTTTTGGTACCTTCTGTCCCTGGTAACCTCTTAGGTTGCCTGAGGTCGACCTCTATAAATTGGTTAGGAGAGACTCGGTGGGGGGGGGGCTATCAGTTCATAGACCTGGGAAGCCATGATGTTTTACCTGTGCCCAGGATTCAATCCATTTGGACAGCAGGGCTGTGGGTTCCCAATGGATTTCTATTGCCCTAGTTGGGGCTGTGAAAAATCTCCTCCTATAGCAGGGGATCAAATGCCACCAATGATTTCATAGTATGGAAACATGAGTGCCAAGTCTTGACCCTGAGGCAAAGACCCTGGGACTTTAAATGGGCCATGGGATAGAACTGGGGCTTCCTCTTCTAGCTCCCCAGAGGACTAAGTCCTAACTCTGGGGCAATCATTACTTTTCAGATGTAGTTGCTAAGCTGGGCACCAAGGCAGCTGATAGAACCCTTAATGGAAGTAACGACCCCTTGCCTGAGCCTCAGCCTGTTATCCTACCCTCAAAGCATCTGCCCCTAGCTACCAGTAAAGCAGACCCCTCACACATGCTGCCTCCATCCATGATATGTCAAACCTAACTCAGCCAGAGGTGGCTCAGGTCTGTTGGCTCTGTCTAAAAGAAAAGCCTCCTTATTATTTGGGTGTGGGAGCCTTAGACCCAATCAAAACCTTAAGTACTGTCTCAGCATGCACCTCTCCAAAGCCCTCCTTGACAATTGGTGAAGTTTATGGGAATGCAACCTGTCTGGCAACTTCTTCTTATAAATCGCATTTCCATGCTGTGTGTAGTCAAACCTTTACTCTAAAAACCTCATAGGCTTATTTCTTCCCTAATGGCACTTAGCTAGCTTGTACCTCTGGGCTCACTAGTGTGTCAAAACTCCTGAGAGAGTTACTAGACCTGAGGTCTTGTGCATCCTGGTCCGAGTTCTCGCTCAAGTATATGTGTACAGAGGACCAAAAGAATGAAATTTCATAGCACCCCCAGAACTACTGTACAGACAGAAACAAGCAGCCCCCATAGTCATTCCAATTTTGTTGGGGTTGGAGCTGGCCAGTTCAGCAGCACTTGGAACTGCTACATTGGCCAGAGGAGAACTTGAACTCTCACAGCTTTATCAAAACAGGTAGACACTGACCTAGGGAGTCTGCAATATGCTGTTGAGACTCTTCACTCCCAAGTAGAGTCACTAGCTGAGATGGTCCTCCAAAATTGAAGGGGACTTCATCTAGTGCTTTTGTCACAAGGGGGATTATGCACTGCTCTAGGGGAGGCACATTGTTTCTATGCCAAAAAGTTCGGTGTAATCCAAGATACTCTTCAAATAACAGCTCAGTATCATAATCTGTTCAATTGGAGTCTTTGGGTAACTATCTCATCACCAGACTAGCTGGTCCCCTCATCCTGCTTTTCCTCATGCTCTTGATTGGCCTCTGTATTCTTTTTTTTAAAATTCTTTTATTGGTGCATTTTAGGTATACAACACAATTACATTTCTCATTGGGAATTGTACCTTTACATGATGCATCTTGGTTCTTATTTTTTTCCCCATTCCTAGCCCTCCCTTCACCCCCTCCACCCTTCCCTATTTACAAATACTTTATTTCCATTTTTTCCATTTCTCATATTTTTTCATTTCCCTTCTTTCCTTTCCCCTGTCTCTCTCACTACACCTATGTCTTTGGACCTTTTCTTCCTATTTTGCATTGTCGATTATTCATTCTAATCATTGGTACATTTTAGGTATACAATATAATGACATTCATCATTGGAAATTTGCACCTTTACATAATCTCTCTTTGTTCTTATCTTTCACACTTCCCCTGCCCTCCCTTCAACCCCTCCATCCCTCCCTATTTATAAAGACTTTGTTTCCATTTTCCATTTTCTCATATTAATTCCATTCCCTTCTTTCCTTTCCCCTACCCCTCCCACTTCACCTTCTCCTTTGCCCCTTTTCTTTCTATTTCACATTATCTATTATACCTTTTAGTCCTTATTTATACTTTCAGTTTCTCACACTAGAGAAACTATTCAGTATTTATACATGTGTGTCCTATTTATTTCACGTAAGAGTATCACCTCAATGTGCATCCATTTAGCTATAAATGTCTCTAATTTCTCATTTTTATGGCTGAGTATTATTTCATTTTATAAAAAAACCACATTTTCTTTATCCAGTCTCCAGTTGATGGGCATTTGGGCTGCTTCCAAGTTTTAGCTATTACAAATTGTGCTGCTATGAATATGGGTGCACATATATTACTGTGGTATGATTCTTTTAATTCTTTGGGGAAGATACCCAACAGGGGAATAGCTGGGTCAAAAGGGACTTCCATTCCTGGTTTTTTGAGGTATCTCCATACTGATTTTCACAGTGGTTGCATCATTCTACACTCCCACCAGCAGTGGAGCAGGATTCCTTTTTTCCCCATAGCCCCACCAGCATTTTTTATTGGTTGATTTCATGATAGCAGCCATTCTTTCTGGTGTGAGGTGGAATCTCAGCACTGTTTTCATTTGCATCTCTCAAATGATCAGTGATGTTGAACATTTTTTCATATATTTATTTGCTGTTTCTATTTCTTTGCCTGAGAAATGTCTGTTCATTTCAGATGCCCATTTTTGGGTTGGGTCTTTAAATTTGGGAGGTATGATTTTGCTCCATTTCTTTATATATTCTAGATAGTGGAACTGGGTCTGAGAAACAACTGGTGAAATTTTTTTTCCTACATTGTGGGTTGTCTGTTCACACTGTTTTTTGTTGTTGCTGTTGTTGTTGTTGTTGTTTTGGTACTGGGGATTGAACTTGGGACCTTCCACTTGTGAGGCAGGCAGTGGAACCACTGAGCTAAATCCCCGGCCCTAACACTATTGGTGGTTTCTCTTGCTTTGTAGAAGTTTTTTAATAAGGAGAGATCCTAATTGTTGATTGTACGTGGTAGTTCATGTGCAACTGAGGTTTTGTTCATAAAACATTTTCCTACACCAATGTCTTCAAGAGTTCTACCTAACCTCTCTTCCAGCCAGTTTAGTGTTTATGTTTTAATATTTAGATCTTTAATATACTTCAATTTTAGTTTAGTGCATGGTGAGAGATATAGGTCTAGTTTTAATCTTTGGCAAATTGAAACCCAATTTTTCCAGCACCATTTATTGAAGAGGTGATCTTTCCCCCAGTGAGGGTGTTTGGCTCTTTTATCAAAGATGAGATGGCTGAGTGTGTCTGGCATTGTTTCTGCATCTTCTAATCTGTTCCACTGGTCCTCATGTCTGTTTCTTTCCAGTACCATGCTGTTTTTATCACAGTAGCTTTGTAGTACAGTTTCAAGTTGGGGAATGTAATACCTCCTACCTTGTCTTTGTTGCCTAGAGTTGTTTTTGCTACTCTAGGTCTCAACTTGTTCCAAATGAGTTTTTGCATTGCTTTCTCAAGGTTCATGAAGTATGCTACTGGAATTTCAATTGGGATTGCATTGAATCTGTATAGCAGTTTTAGAAATATGGCCATTTTCAGTATGTTGATTTTTCCTACCCAGGAGCAAGGAATGTCTTTACATTTTCTGATATCCTCTTCAATCTCTTTGTTCAGAGTGCTATAGTTTTCAGAGTAGAGGTCTTTGATTTCTTTCATTAGGGTGATTCCTAGGTATTTCAATTTTTTGGATGCTATTGTGAAAGGAATTGTTTACCCCCTTTCTCTCTCAGTGAGTCTGTTGTTCCTGTACAGGAAAGCTATTGATTTTTTTGTGTTGACCTTGTATCCAGCTACTCTACTGAATTTGGTTATTAAGTCTACATGACTTTTGGTGGAGTTCATGGGGTCTTCTATATAGATTATCATGTCATCTGCAAATAGTGACAATTTGACTTCTTCATTTCCTATCTTTATTCTTTGTATTTCTTTCTCTTGTCTAATTGCTATGGCTAATGTTTCCAAAACTATATTGAACAGGAGTTGTGATAGTGGACATCCTTGTCTTGTTCCTGATTTTAGTATGAAGGATTTCAGTGTTTGACCATTTAGCATGATAATGGCTGTTGGTTTTCCATAGATAGCTTTTATCAGATTGGCGTAGAGACTGTCTATTCCAATTTTTGTAGGATTTTTATCAGGAATGGGTGTTGGATTTTGTTGAACACTTTTTCTGCATCTATTTAGATGATAATATGTTTTTTGTTCTTGACTCTATTAATATAGTATGTTACATTTATTTATTTGTGTATGTTGAAATATCCCTGCATCCCCAGGATGAATTCCACTTGGTCAAGGTGTATAATCTTGATGATCTTCTGCATTCTGTTTGCCAGTATCTTATTAAGGATTTTTGGATCTATGTTCATTAGTGAGATTGGCTTATAGTTCTCTTTTTTGGTTGAGACTTTCTCTGCTTTGGGGAATCAAGGTGATGCTTGCTTCAGGAATGAATTTGAGAGCATTGCTTCCTTTTCAATTTCAACGAAGAGTTTAAAAAGTACTGGCAATTGTTTCTCTCTAAATGTCTTGTAGAATTTAGCAGTGAAGCCATTGGGTCTGGGCTTCTCTTAGTTGGTAATTTTTAATTACATTTTCAATTTCATTGATTAATATTAGTTTGTTTAGAATTTTTAGGTCTTCTTCATTCAACGTTGGTAATTCATATGTATCTAGGAATCTGTCCATTTCCTCTGTGTTTTCTATCTTATTGGCATATAAGTTCTTGGAGTAGGTATTGATTAACCACTGGATTTTTGCTGGGTCCGTTGCAGTTTCACCCTTTTCACTGCATGGATTTGGGCCTTTTCTTTCCTTTTTTGATGAGATTGGCTAAGGGTTTGTCAATTTTGTTGATTCTTTTGAAGAATCAACTCTTTGCTTCATTTATTTTTTTGTATCATTCTCTTAGTCTCCATTGAATTGATTTCTGCTCAGATCTTTATAATTTCCTCCCTTGTATGAGCTTTGGGTTTGTCTTTCTCTTCTTTTTCTAGAAGCTTGAGGTTCAGCATCAGGTTGTTTAATTGGGTTCACTCTTTTCCTGATATGTGTGTTCAGTGCTATGAATTTCCCTCATAAGACTGCTTTTATTGTGTCCCATAGACTCTGATGTGTTGTATTATTATTTTCACTTAATTGTAGGAACTGTCTGATTTCTTCTTTAATTTCCTCTGTGACCCATTGGTTATTCAGAAGTGTGTTGTTCAATTTCCATGTGTTTATGTAATTTTTACGGTTTCTTTTGCTATTGATCTCCAATTTCATCGCACTATGGTCTGATAGTATACAAGGAATAACTTCAATTCCTTTGCACTTAGTTAAACAAGTTCTATGAGTGAGTATATGGTCTATTTTGAAGAAAATGAACTTTTAAAGAACAAAGTTTTATTTTGGCTGTTTCAGAGGTTTCAGTTTATGATTACTTGGCCTACCTCCTCTGGGATTGTTGTGGAAGCATGTGCTGGAAAAGGCCTATTCCTGTTATACCCAGGGGGCAAAAAAGACAGGAAAGGGACAGGGTCCCAATATTACCTTCAAGGACATTTCCCTAGGGACATAAGTTCATTCATTAAGTACCACCTCCTAAAGATTTCACCATTTGGACCAAGCCTTCAACACCCGGGCCTTCAGGGAACACAGAAGTTCCAGACCATGGCACTAAGAATAAAAATGGATAGCTTGCCCTGGGTCTCTAGGTTATTATTCTGAAGGCTCCTGTGTTATGTCAAACCATGATTAAATACATTTCTCTCTTGTTAACCTGCCCTTTGTTATAGAAGGGTAGCTAGGACTCTTTATGATGGACGGGAAAGAAGAAAGCCCTTCACCTTTCTCCTACAGTTCCAAACAAGAGGATTTTGTTGATCTGAGAGCCTGAGGCAAAGGAAGACTGCTATGAATTTAAGCCAGTCTCAGCTACATATTGAGTTCAAGTCTGAACTACATAAAGAGATACTGTCTCAAAAAAAGTAAATATAAAAAACAAAGAAAGAAACAGGTGAACTTCCAGGAAGATGGAAGCAAGTAGCAAGAAATCAGCCTCCCTAAGATTCAGAATCCAGGCACTGGAAAATAACAACTTTGGGAGGAAAAGAAAGAGGAAGATGGATCCCTGGAACACAGGAAGGGTCTGAGGGAAAATTGGAGCCCATGGAGAAAGCAAAGAGACAGTCCTCAACAAAAAAAAGGAAAGGGGCAATCTGCACTTTCTCCCTGGTTCCTGGCCTGTGGAATGAGAGAGGAAGATTGAATCTACAAAGACACAGTGACGGTGGGTAACTACAGAGGCCTCCAGAGAAAAACTCATCAGAGGAACAGCAGTGGATGCTATGCACTACAATAGCTGATGAGTGACTCCAGGCTAAGTGACTGCTGGGTCTCCCTGGAGAGGGTGCTTGGTTCGTTGGCATTTTAGGGAGGAGCCAACTGAACTCAAGACGTAGAGCATCCATGGGTTGGCTTCATCTCAGGGCTCACACTGTTGAAATTTTACAATGACTAAATGAGGGACAACTGTAGGAAGTATCCAGGGTCAGGGAGCTGTGGTCAGGGCAGCAAGAGATACCCAGAGTGTTGTAGGGTGAATGACTTAGGCCCCAATCTTACAACCAGCCAGGGTCAGCCTGAACTTCTGTGGATTTGAAAGTACTAGACCCAGGGCCGAGGATTTAGCTCAGTGGTTCCAGTGCCTGCCTTGAAACTGAAAGGTCCAGAGTTTGATGCCCAGTACCAAAAAAAAAAAAAGAAAGTACTAGAACCAGTAACCTATGCTAATCCTACTGCAGACTTGTTGGGACGATCCAACACAGATTTGGGCTCTGAATGTTTCCTCTTTCTGCCAGTGACAACAGAGTCACATCTTGAATTGAACACTATCATAAAACTGTTGGCTCCAGAAGATAATCATAGTCTTGAAATCACAGAAAAAAATTTTTTTTCTTTGATTTATTTTTTCTGGTTCATTTGTGTGGTTTTAAAAAATTATTTGGTTTGTGTGTGCAGGTGTGTGAACATTGTTTTTAGCTTTTTCTTTTGTTTTGCTTCTGTGTTTGTTCTTTCCTTCATTCTTTTTCTCCTTCTTCACCAGTTTCCTAGGGCTTGTACTTCAGCCTTGATTCTAATCTCTTTATCTTCTTTAAGTTCTCTATTTTTTCCTCTTATTCCTTTAAGATTCTCTCCCCTTAGGGTACAATCACTTTACTAAGTTGATATTTACTGTATATAATTTTCTGATTTGCCTTAGATCTTCCTATGTAACTATAAATTGTTCTATTGCTATATTTGACAAATTAATAGTTATCATAGTTTGTCATTTCCTAGTCTGTGCTTGATGCTGTTACTACTGATTGTACTTCTTTAACCAATGTGATATAGTTGTTGTGACCAACTGATCTTCCCTGTATGCTAATAACTAGATTGCTTGGGGGTCATGAACAATACTGTAGTCCAGTACCAAACAAACAGCAACACTTCATCCCTAATAAATTGAAGAGGCAGGATCTTCGGACAGACTCAAAAATCAAAACTAGCTATGCTTAGAAGACATTTTTGAAAAGTAGTCATTTCCTGAAGAGGTTTCCATACTAGTAATAGAGTTACCTACCATAAGTAATTTATAAGCCTCAATGTAGAAACAAATTTTTAAAAATAGAAAATGAGAAAACATGGAAGCAAAAGGTAACCCATAATCCTCAACTCACCTAAAGCAAATAAAGGGAGCATTGAGGGGAAGAAATCAAAAACCTCCAAGCTGAATTTTTTGAAATGGTGGTAATAGAAGTAATAAAACAGATCAATAAGTCCCTTGACAATAACAAAACAGAATTAATTAAAGAGATGACAACCATAGTGAAGGAAAGGATTAGAAAATGTTGAATAGATACAGATAAACAAATAGGGGGACTTAGGAAAGATATGGAAACCATGAGTGCCCAACATAGAAAAGAACTTGATTGAATAAAACAGACAAATAAAAATCCATAAGATTAAAAATTCTACTGAAAGTATATGCAGCAGTCAAACAATGTGAGGATAGAAGATCAGATCTAGAAGACAGGTTTGTGGTTGGTGATCAACAAATGAAAGATCTCTGAAAAATAGCAAAGAATCATGAAAAATCAATCCCAAAGCTGCTAGATAATGCAAAGAAGACTAATATAAGGTTAATTGGAATTGATGAAGAATCGGGAGATAGCAAAAAGAGATTACAATCTTGTTCACCTAAGTAACAGCAGAAAATTTTCCAAGCATGGAAAAAGAACTTGAGATACAGATAAGTAAAGCATATAAAACTCCAAATAGTAATAATAAGAAAAAACAACACCAAGGCATATAATAGTCAGGATTCCAGAAATTCAACATAAGAACAGAATATTAAATGCTGTTAGAGAAAAGAAACAAATAACTTATATTAAAAAACCCATCAAGATCACAGCAGACTTCTCAGCACAAACTCTTAAGTCAAGGAGAACTTGGAGTGAAGTATTTTAAGCCTTAAAAGAAAACAATTAAAGAAGAAATTGGACAGTTCTATAATTAAATGATGCCTATGTGACATATTGGAAGTTATGGGATGCAATGAAAGCAGTCCTATGAGAGAAATTTATAGCAGTGAATTCCCATATCAGAAAAACATAGTGAGCTCAAATTATAAAAAACAATTAATTAGAAACCTCAACCTTATAGAAAAAGAAGAGAAAGTCAAGCCCAAATCTCATACAAGGGAGGAAATTATAAAGATCAGAGCAGAAATTAATGCTATTGAGCTGAGGCAGGAGGGTCACTGTGAGTTTGAAGCTAGCCTGGGGTACATAGTGAACTCAAGGTCAGCCTGAACTACATAATAAGACCTTGTCTCAAAAAACAAAACAAAACAAAATCTTGCATTAAATCTGTTTCTCTAGTAAGCATTGGCCAATACATGAAAAGAGTAAAGAACTGGGTGTGAGGAAACAGAATGGAGTGGCAGGATCCTGCATCAGGAGAGCTTGGACACAGACCAGACATGCTTTTATGTGAGGTTAACCTTTGTTCAGGAGGGCTGTGTGCTGGCTCTGAGTGTGGGTGGTGCAGAATTAAGACATGAGAAAAGAAGAAAAGCTTAATCAACATTTAATTAATAAAAATTTTGCTAACAAACACTATTTTTTTGTGTGTGGTACCGAGGATTGAACTTGGGTCCTTGCGCTTGCGCAGCAGGCAGCCAAACCACTGAGCTAAATCCCCAGCCCACAAACACTAATTTTTGGAGACATTCAGTTCAGCTAATCAGTAATAAGGAAGAGTTGAAATTTGATGGGTTGACATGTAGCCTCACTGTAGGCAGATACATACTTGTGAGTTTTATCTATGTAATAGGAGGAAGGCTGTTTCTTGCATTAAACCATTGTCTAAAAGAGAACAAACAGGAGGATTTCTTTAACTTTTTGAAAAACCAGGCGAATTTCTCTAAACTTTGAACTTATAGGGCTTTGATAGAGAGCAACATTCTCAGACTTCATCAAAATTAACGATACTTTAAAACACACACATAAACTAGAAGAAAGTATCAAATGATTTATCTGATAAAGCACTTAGCACAAAGAAAGAGTAGTTACTGAATTAAAGCAAGATGAGAAATTGGCCAGTTCAAAAAGGAAAAGAAATATTTGAATACATACTTTGCCAAAGTATGATACACAGACACATGAATAGATACATGAATGGAAAATAAGCACATAATAATATACTTGATACCATTAATCACTAGAGTAACAAATAAAGGAAGGTGGCTAGAGGTACCACTTCACATCCACTAGAATGACTATAATCAAGGAGAAGGATAATGAATTTTATTCACAAGGTTGTGGGGAAAAGTATACCTCACACATTATTGGTCAGAATGTAAAATGCTAAAGCTACATTGGAAAACAGATTAGAAGTTTCTAAAAATGTTCAACATAAATTTTACATACTACCCTGAACTCCTAGGCATTGACCTAGTAGAAATAAAAACCTCTGTTCCACAAAAACACTGACATGCATATTCATACATTATTCATTATTATGAATAATGAAGACAAGTCAAATGTTATTGAAGTGGTAAATGAACAGGTTAAGTGTGATATATCCATGCAGCAAAACAACACCTTGTGTTGCTGGATTACACAGATGTTTAGATTCAACTTTTGTGGAAATGTCACATATCTCAGTGTTAGTGGAGCATTCCTGTTTTACATTCTCATACTGATTTGCATTTCCTTGATCACTAATGACATCAAACATAGTTGTGTGTGCTTTTTTGGCCACTTTCATTATTCATATGGGAAAAATATTTTTTCAGATAATTTTTCCATTTCTTGTTTCAACTTTCAGGGGTTTTTAATTGAAAAAGTTTTCTGTGTATATATTTATTTATTTATTTATTTTTTGAGACAGGGTCTCACTTTGTAGTGCAAGCCAGGCTTGAACTCACTATGTAGCCCAGGCTGGCCTCAAACTCTCAGTGATCCTCCTGCCTCAGCCTCCCGAGTTCTGGGATAACAGGAGTTATCCACCACACCAGGCTTTTCTGTGTATGTAGACATTAGATTTAGATTATGATTTGCATAACCAGATTTATGATTTCCAAAAATTTTATCCAGTTCTATTTTTTTCCAGTTCTTATTAATCTCCTTTAAACCATAAAAGGGTTTTTTTTTGTATTTTAAAAGATGTAGATACAAACAAAATAGGAGAAGAAAAAATATATACAAAATAAAAAAACTACAAATACAGGGGATGACCAAAATATACAGAGAACAATTAAATTTAAAAACACGTAAAACCCACATCACTATTAATCTCCCCAAATACTCCTCCTGGCTTCGAACACACTTCTCCCATCATTTTTGCCACTTTCTGAAGCAGTTCTGGAAGGTATCTTTCCTGAGTGTTTTTACAAGGTGTTACAAAAAGTACGTTCCACATGGCTTAGGCTCCTGGCTCTTCCTGAAGTAAAAATCACCATGAAAGGGAAACGCTTGGCGTCCACTTAGGTCCAGGCAGCCAGGGAAGATTAATGATCATGGTCTTTTACTGTTTGATTTAAATATTCACTCCATTTGTCAATCATAGCTCACATCGATGGGGTCCGGAAAGAACGGATATCCACCCACTCGCCTGGCACGGCCTGCACCAAGCCCTCTGGGACAACACCCCACCCTCACTCCCAGAGGTAGTAATCTCATCTTCTTCTGACATTGGCTCTAAGGCAGGCTGGGTCGACAGCTGTTTTGTCCAAACCAAGGAAAAGCTGCCCATTTGCAAGAGTTCTCCTGTCAGTTTCCTGCCCCTAAAAGTGGAATCTGCTGCAGAGGAACAACTTAGCCTGGAAATAGTACCATCCACAGGTTCACACGGGCTGCTGTCATCTGTTCTAGGGTCACAGTTAACTTACTTACTTTCTGATTTGTGTGTCTGTAACTGGAATCAATAAATACTATGCACAATTTGTGGATTAAGACAAATGAATTTTATTCAGTGTCAGTGTTTAGTGCTAGGAGACCTTGAGTGTTTTCCCTTTTTCTTTTGGTTTTTTCAGGCCATTCCCACTGTATTCAGAGCAGCACAGCATCAGAAGGAGCTCAGTCCAGAATGCCCTGCATGACTTTGCTGAGTGCCTCCCAGAGGAAGTATCCAGAAGATGGTGGCCAATGTCTTATCAGTACAGCAATCGAGGCCAATAGTCCGAGCCTGATTATTTGAAGTGTAGGAGTGTTGAGAACAGTAAGCAAAAATAACTATAGTATTAGTGTGTTTCCTTGTGATACTTTTATCTCACTAAATCTTACACTTTCCATGTTAGGCTTTCTCAGCTCCATTTTATAGGCATGGGAGTCTAAAGTCAAAGAGAGATGATGAATGACTTTATGATGAAGAAAGCCAGAATCCAAGCCACGTCTATGGTCCTCTAAGGAGCTACTGACTGCTACTAAAATCCATAAAGAAACCTGCTGAAGGGGTGCTTCTTTGGCCAGTGGAGACTCTCTGCCAATTCTGCTTCTTCACAAGATTGCTAAGAAATAACAAAGAGAAGTTATTGACTTCAAAAGTTGCTGCAAAACTAACACCTTAAAAAAACAAAAACTACCAAAAAGTGTATAAACAATGATTTGCAAAAAACCATGTCTGACTCTATAGACAAAAAAAAAAAAGTTTCCTACTGTATACACAAAAAAAGAGCATTTATCATTGTAAATCTGAAATTTGATCCATGGGCCTACTGAGATTTATATTTCTGGGGTCTGTCTCTCTCTCCCTCTCTCTCCCTCCCTCCCTCTATGCTGCTCCTTCCCCTCCACCTCTGCACCCCTCCACCCTTAAGCCTCTCTCTGTCCTGTCTGATGGTGCTGGGAAGGAACCCTTGGCCCCAAGCACACCAAGCAAGCACTCTACCACTGAGCTGTACCCTTAAAACAGTTTTCCTCCTCTCAGTCAGCTGGTGGACATAAGCCATTACATTGTGCTTCCCCTGGGTGATTCTCTTTGTAATTATTAGACTAATGCAGAGGAATAGCAGAAAATATGATTCATCTTACTTGGGAAGTTGAGAAAGGTTTCTTACAGGATGTAATTGTTGAAACTTAAAGATTTTCTTGTGAATTTCTAGCATGAAATAAGCAAATATATCATTATGATCTATTTATCTATTGATTCAATGTAATCCCAAACAAACTCCAGTAATCTTTATGTAGATATCAATAAGCTGATTTCACAGCTTGTCTGAAAAGGCAAATAAACTAAAAAGGAAAAAAAGCAAGCAAACAAACACTTTTAAAAAGCAGAAGAAAATTGGGAGACTCATAATGTCTGATTTCAAGACCTACTACAAGTCACATTCATTAGTGCAGGGGCAGAATACAGATTCATGGAAAAGAAAAGAAGGCCAAAAACAGATTTGCAGCTGTGTAATCAACTAAAATATGAGAACAGCAAGAAATTGTTAAATGGAAAAAAGACAAATCTCGCAACAAATGCTGCTGAACAAAACAGGCACCCATAAGTCAAGGAATATGAATCTCAAAACACACCTCACTAATAAACTAATTAGCTAAAAATAAGACAGGAATCTAAATGTAAGATTCACACTCAAAACATTCTGCAGGAAAGTATAAGGAAACAAATTGGCATTAGTCATTGAAGAAGTATAAATTAAATCCATGGAGAAATACAATTATCTGTCTATAAAATTTCCAAATTAAAAAAAAAAACAAAATAGTGGTGAGAATTGTTTTTTTTCTTTTTGCTGTACTGGGGATTGAATGCAGAGCCTTTGCACTGGGAGACAATCCTAACTCAATTTTTTTAAAAAAAAATTTATTTTGAGACAAGGTTTTGTTAAATCACTAAGTTCTCAGGGTGAGCTTGCATTTGTTGTCTCCTTTCTAGGCTTCCCAGTAACTGGAATTACAGGCGTGCACTATCATGCCTACAGAGAAGGAACTTCAACAAATGCTCACATTCAGTGCTCCTTTGCTACACCCACTTGGAAAAGCCAGCTGTCAATATCTTTCAAAGTTACACATTTATTTATCTCGCTAATGACCCATCAGTATTATTCATAGGTATTTACTCAAGTGATTTGGAAACAAATCATTAGCTCTGTTAACCCAGCAATATATAAAACAAAATGTATTATAGTCAATCCCTGTTCCAAAAATTCACATTAAAGACAGGCATGGCAACACATACCTGTAATCCCAGTACTCTGGAAGGCTAAGGCAGGAGGATTATCAGTTTGAGCCCAACAAGATCCTGTCTCAAAATAAAAATTCTTTTTTAAAAGTGTTGGAGATATAGTTCAGTGTGGAGGTCCTGGGTTCAATTCTCAGTACTGTGGGAGCTTACACACACACACACACACACACACACACACACACACATTCAATTTAAAATTTAAAAGCCACTCAACACAATCATTACATTGGTAGATTATAATTATAAGCAGAAAGGGATTTGGTAAAATGTAATATTTATTCATGGCAAAAATCTTAGCAAGCTTAGAACACTAGTAAAAGCCCTTAAACTAACAGAGGGTATCTACTGAAAACATAAAAAATGGTCATATTTAATCATGAAATACAAAAGCTTTCCCTCTGATATTGGGCATGAGCCAAGAATATCTAGTCCCATTCCTGAAATTGCTATCACAGTACTGGAAATTATGTAATCAGTCAAGAAGAGTGAGAAAAATATAAAAAACAAAGAGCAAAAAGAATATAAGTTCCTTTTATTTTTTATATTAAATAATTGGATTTTTCTTGAGACAAGTTCCTAGTGGCCATAAACTTGAGATCTGCTTGTTTTAGCCTTCCTAGGACAGGAAAGTCTTCCATACCCCAGTAGACAAAATAATTATGTGTATAAAAAATCCAAAAGGATTTACTTCACAAAGCTATTAGAATTAATTAGTGATAGTAATAATATTAACCATTAATATAAATATGTGAATGTAAGCTTTATTTTCACTCATCATCAAAGTTATAAAATAATATATAAAATGCTACACCAATTCTACCATCAGAAAGTATCTGCAATCACAAGGACAGTGTGAGAGTGCACAGCTATATGGTCTTGGCACTCAGGAATATCAGAGACCTCTGCAGTAGGTTCTGATCTCCTGCTCAGTGCTACAGCACAAGGCTGAGAACAAACCTAAAAGATGAAACTCAAGAGACAGAGAAACCAAGAAGCCAGTACCACCAATGCTGCTCATCCAGCAAAGGTGCTGCTCAGTCCAAGCTGCTGTTTCTTATTGGTAATCAAATTGGAGTAAAGGGCAGCTACATGTAAAGGGGAACTACATGTGAGGACATGCAGTTGTGTAGTTACCATGGATAATAATACAAGCAAGGCTTATAAAGGACAAGACAAAGCATTCTCAAATTAGAAACAGAATAGATAAACTGTATGGTTGTGATTAGAATATTGTCCTTCTAGGTAAGGAGGTTTGAATTGTGGGAATGGAATTTGGATGCAAGCTACTCTGACCTCAACATGTAGGCTTTGGCTGGACTCACTTCTCAAAACAAGCCAATTATGAGAAGCCCACCAGGAGCCCAAGAAGCCTGCTGGGAGCACAGTGCATCACAGCACAGTGCAGTGGAGCACAGGACCCCTGCCAGAGGCACAGTGAGGCACAGGCACCAGCCCAGAGGCCTGAGGCCTTTGGGGAGCACAGCTGCTTAACATGGTGCAGGCCCCTCCCTGAAGCCTGCTGGGGCCAGACCTCAAGTGGCAGAGCACATAAAGACCATCATTCTGAGCTCAGGAAGATAGTGCAGTGGTGAGCAGCAGAGAGGGACTCTCTGAGGCTTGTTGTTGAGAATTGAAGCCCACTAGGAGAGTGAAGAGAGTCACTGTAGTGAGACACAGCCAACTGCAGTGGTTGGTGAGTTGTTGGGGTCAGCACCTCCTACCCCCGGGAACTTGGACTTGCCTCAGGGTAAGGGTGGCTTGAATCTGCAGTGGAACTGTGGAGAATTCAAACTCACAGGAGGTCAGGCAGCTCAATTCCAGCCTTCTAGGCAGAAACCAGACTGAATTTCAGTGGACTACTGCTTGCTTGCTGAGATTAGTCAACTTGAATCTGTAGGCTGTCCACATGGTTCACTGGTGAGAGCAGAGACACGTCTTGAAGAGGTCATTTTTCTTTCTTTTCTTATCTTTTCTTCTTCTGCTTCATTTCTTTCCTTTCTCGTTCCTTTTTTGTCCTGTTTTATTTTTTGTTGATTGTCCTTATTTATATAGGAGCATGAGCACGGTTTCCAGAATTCCTGTTGCTGATAGTTTGGTTAGTTTGATCTGTTCTTGTTTTTGTTCCCTCCTTCTTTCTTTTCTTCCTGTCTTCATTAGTTTTCCAAAGTTTTCATGATCTTCCTATGTTCTCTAGCCTTACTTCTAACCTTTCCCTCTCCTGCTATTGCTCTATCCCCTACTCCATCCCCAATTCCTTTTAAGTCTTCCCCTCAGAGGGTAAATTCGCTATATTGAAGGGGTTATTTAGTGCAAACATATTTTTGGTTGGTTCTAGATTTTGATATATAACCACAAGTCTAGTTCATACAGTTAGAGACAGCAGATTAATAGTTACCACAGTCTGTCATTTTCTAGGCTGTGTTTGATGCTATTGTTGATGTTGATGATATTACTTTGGCCAAGGTGACATGATTGCTCTAGTCAGTTGTTCTTCCTGTAATATCAAGACTGAGATTGCCTAAGGGTCATTACAGACTCAAAACCCAAAGGCCAGCTATACCCAGAAGACAATCTGAGAAGTAGCCATTCCCTAAAGGTTCTAAATACTAGCAATAAAGATACTTGCAGTGAGCAATATACAAGTACCAACCCAGGAATTAAACCAAAAACAACAACAACAAAATAGAAATGAGAAGACACCTAAATAAGATGCAAACTCAGACTTTTAGCCCACCAAAGGCAAATCAAGGGGGCAATGAGGTAGAACAATCTGCATTGCAACCACCTGGACTCCCTGAATTGGTAACAAGAGAAGTAACATAACAGATGAAAGAGGCTCTGGAAAAAAATGAAATCAGAAATAATCTCTCAGATAACAACTGAAATGGTGACCATAATGAAATATATGATTAATAACTCTAGAGCAGATATAGATTAAAAAAAAATAGAGGCGCTAAGTAAGATCACGCCAAGCTGAGTGTGCGCAGCCGGAACTCCAGCCACAGGAGAGCCCCATGGCCCTAGGGACAGGGCCACCGAGCCAGCGAGCGAGCAGTGGCATGAGCCAGGCGGGCCAGGCCCCTGGCACCACTAGCTCCACTGCGCTCCCATCTGCAACCTCTGCCCCCAGATGGGCGCCGCAGCCATCCTCCTGCCCAGCCACGAGGAGCCCAGGAGAGGACTCGGCGCCTGCAGCCCCCAGGCCTGCTGCCCTCACCTCTGTGGCCTGGTGGGCGGTGAAGACTCAGAGAAGAAAGTTCTCCACCAAAGTCCCTGGCATCGTTAAATGTTCAACGTCAGAAATGGATATGGATTTATAAATTGAAATGACACCAAAGAAGATGTATTTGTCTATCAGACTGCCTTCATGAATAACCCCCAGAAATACCTCCGCAGCTTCGCAGGTGGAGAAACTGTGGAGTTTGATGTGGTAGAAGGAGAAAAGGGTGCTGAAGCAGCCAACGTGACCAGCCAGATAGACTCCCAGTGGAAGGGAGTCGCTATGCTGCCGATCTCCCCCGCAGTAACCGCCCTGGCTACTAGGCCCGCACCTTGGGCCTCCCAGCAGTTATGCTGGGGAGGAGAAGGAGAAGGCAGAGAGTGGCAGCAGTGAAGGATTGGAGCCTCTCGCGGCTGACGGGCAGTTCTCAGGTCCCCTGGCCAGCTGATCCACCCCCAGTTTTACCCTCTGTACCTGCAGCAGCGCTTCCTGCTTTACCATGTGAGACAGAGCTCTGACCACTGCCCCTGGATCTTTTCCCATCCCAGCAGAATGCAGGCTGGTGAGAAGTCCCTGAGGGAACTCAGCTTCAGGGCCCGGTGCATGGGAACTCGAACTACCTCCCAAGGTACCGAAGAGGTCCTCCTCGCCCAAAACCCATAGCACCTATCAGAGAGGCCAAGGACAAAGAATCAACAAGCGGCCAATGGTCCAAACCAGCCTGCTGTTCACTGAGGCTACTGGCATCCCTACAACTACTGGCATCATCCCCGCCCTCCTAATGCTCCTTTACAAGATGGCAAAGAGACCAAGGCAGGTGAAGCACCAGCTGAGAACCTGACTCCAGCCGCTGAGCAGAGTGGTGCTGAGTGACACCTGCTCCCCGGGCCCCTTCAATACCAGCAGGGTGACCCATAGAATTAAGCAAACCTTACCAATACCCAAGAAGCATCTAAGCAATAAAGTGGACGACTAAATAAGATTTGGACATTAGAATGTTTACCATTATTCTTTGAGAAACTAAAAACTGCAGGAGGGAGATGTCAGAAAATATTTCTAGCCAGCTTCAAGCCCAGGAATGCCTGCACAAGATACATGAGCGCATCCTCCCCAGTTTCAGCTATCACCAGGTTTATATTTTTTTTCCTGGTTTTTACTGCTTTGGTAATTGACAGACAAAATATTAATACTACATGGGGAGTACCCCAACCAAAGAAATCTGAAATTGTTACATAGTAAATGCTTTTTTTCCCCTTTTTTGTTCATTTTGAATGCTGGTGCTAAACTTCTAAGTGTCATGATTAAAAAAAAGTTTTGTCATTATTTATTTTTAGGATGGGGGAGGACAACATTTTTCTGTCTTTTGTAACTCTCTTTGGAAATGTGCGGTAAAATTTTTCTCAAAAATAAAATTTTTAACCTTCAAAGAAAAAAAATAGAGGAGCTGAGGAAAATGATGGAAACTATAATACCCAGCACCCAGGAAAGAAATGGAAAACATGCAACACATCCAAACAGATATCCAAAGAATTAAAAATTCCATGGAAAGCTTCTGTAGAATAAGTGAATGTGAAGACAGAATTTCAGATATAGAAGACAGGATTGTGGTTAGCAAACACAAAAAGAAAGATTTCTTAAAAATATCAAGGGACCACGAGAAATCAATTCAACAGTTGCTAGACGATGCAAAAAAGAAAAGCTTAAGATTGACGGGAGTCAATAAAGGAGTAGAAGATAGTGCAAAAGACATAAATAAACTATTTACAGAAGTAATCACAGGAACTTACCAAACAGAGAAAAAGAATTTAACATAAAGATAAATGCATATAGAACTCCAACTAGCCATGATAAAAAAGTCTATACCTAGGGATATAATAGTCAAGATTCCAGAAATCCAACACAAGAACAAAATATTAAAAGCAGTTAGAGAAAAGAAACAAATAAGATACAAAGGAAAGCCCATCAGATTCACAGCAGACTTCTCAACACAAACCCTCAAGTCCGGGAGAGCCTGGAGTGAAGTATTTGAAACCCTAAAAGAAAACACTTGCAACCCAGATTGATGTATCCTGCAAAACTAGCTTTCAAAATTGATGCAGAAATGAGATATTTTCACAACAAAGAGCACTAGCTTTCAAAATTGATGCAGAAATGAGATATTTTCACAACAAAGAGCACCTGAGGAACTTCATGAATACCAAACCATCACTCCAAAAAATTCTAAACAGTATCACAGGAAAAGAAAAAGAGGGTTACAACTCCATGAAGCTCAACAGAATGAAGTTATCAGGCAAGGCAAAAAATTAAATGGAAAGGGGGAAAAAAGACCCAACAACAGGAAAATATCAAGACAAGGATTAATCAATACATATTAGTTATAACTATAAATGTTAATGGTCATAATTCACCAATCAAAAGAAATAGACTGGCAGAATGGATCAAGAAGCAAGATCCAACAATATGCTGCATAAAAGAAATGCACTTAATTTAAAAAGAAACTCATACTGAAAGTTAAAGGGTAGAAAATAATACTCCATGAGACAAGAACTTGAAAAGCAGCAGGAATAGCTATCCTCTTTGCACATCAAATGGATTTCAAACCAACACTAATTAAGAGAGATAAAGAAGGCTACTATATCCTCATAAAGGGAATAATCCAAGAGAAGAGATGACAATCATAAATATATATGCACTGAATGCTAGTGCACCCAGCTATATAAAACAAATATTAATGGACATGAAAAATTAAATGAACACTAATACAATGATAGTGCAGGACCTTAATACCCCACTGTCACAAGTAGGCAGATCAACTAGACAAAAAATCAATACTGAAATACTGGAACTGAACTAAACTTTTGAACAAATGAACTTAATAGATGTCTACAGAGTGTTTCACCCCACAAAATCAGAATGGACATTCTTCTCAACTGCATACAGGTCATTCTTCAAAACAGACCACATGCTAGCTCATAGAACATGTTTAAGTGAATGCAAAGGAATTGAAGTTTTGCCCTGTATATTATCAGACCATAGGACAATGAGATTGGGGATCAGTAGGAAAAGAAACCACAAGAACTTCATAAACACATGAAAATTAAATAACATCCTCTTGAATAATCAATGGGTCACAGATGAAATTAAAGAAGAAATTAGACAGTTTCTACAATTAAATGATAATTACAATACAGCATACTGGAACTTATGAGACACAATGAAAGCAGCCCTACAATAAATTTATAGCAGTGAATTAACATATCAGAGAAAACAGTGAGCACAAATAAACAATCTAATGTTGAACCTCAAGCTTCTAGAAAAAGAAGAGCAAGTCAAGTTCAAAGTTCATATGAGGAAGGAAATTATAAAAATCAGAGCAGAAATTAATGCAATGGAGCCTAAGAAAATACAAAGAATCAATGAACTGAAGAGTTGGTTCTTTGAAAGAATAAATAAAATTGATAAACCCTTAGCTAACCTTATCACAAAAGGAAAGAAAAGGCCCAAATCTATGTAATTAGGAATAAAAAGGGTAAAATTACCACAGATTCAGCAGAAATCTAGAGGACCATCAGTACCTACGTTGAGAAACTGTACACCAATATGATGGAAAACACAGAAAAAAATTGACATTCTATATACATATGAATTACCAAAGTTGAATGAAGAAGATATAAAAATTCTAAACAGCCCATGAAATTGAAAACGTAATTAAAAACCAACAAAGAAAAGTCCAGGTCCTCATGGCTTCATTGCTGAATTCTACAAATTTAGAGAGCTACTGCCACTACTTCTCAAACCCCTTAATGAAATTGAAAAGGAAGCAATACTCCCAAATTCATTCCTGGAAGCAAGCATCACCTTGATTCCAAAAGCAGAGAAGACTCAACCCAAAAAGGGAACTACAGATCAATCTCCCTAATGAACATAGATGCAAAAATCCTCAATAAGATACTGGCAAACAGAATGCAGAAGATCATCAAGAAGATCATATATCCTGACCAAGTGGAATTCATCCCAGAGATGCAAGGTAGGTTCAACATTGGTAAATCAATAAATGTAATAAGCCGTGTTAACAGAGTCAAGAACAAAACCATATTAACATTTCAATAGATGCAGAAGAAGTGTTTGACAAAATCTAACATCTATTCATGATTTTAAAAAACCTACAGAAAATTGGAATAGATGGTCTTTATCTCAAACTGATAAAAGCCATCTATGAAAAACCAATAGCCAACATTATACTGAATGATCAAAAACTGAAATCTTTCATGCTAAAATCAGGAACAAGACAAAGATGTCCACTATCACTACTCCTGTATAATACATTAGCCACAGAAATTACAAGAGAAAGAAATGAAAAAAAGAGATAGGAAATGAAGAAGTTAAATTGCCATTATTTGGGGATGACATGATACTGTATATAGAAGACCTCAAAAACTCCACCAAAAGACTTCTAGACTTAATAATCAAATTCAGTAAAGTAACTGGAATCAAAGTAACCATTCAAAAATCAATAGCCTTTCTGTACATGAACAATAGACTCACAGAGAGAGGAATTGGGGCAACAACTTCTTTCACAATAGCATCCAAAACAATGAAATACCTAGGAATCAATCTAATGAAGTAAAATGCCTCTACTTTGAAAACTATAGCACTCTGAAAAAAAAAGATCAAAGAGGATATCAGAAAATGGAAAGACATCCCTTGTTCTTGGGTAGAAAAAGACAATATAGTGAAAATAGCCAAACTTCCAATACTGCTATATAGATTCAATGCAATCCCAATTGAAATTCCAACAGCATATTTCCAGAACTAGAGAAAACAATCCAAAAATTTATTTAGACCCAGAAGAAACCTAGAATAGCAAAAGCAATTCTAGCCAACAAAGGCAAGGCAAGGGATATCACAATCCCCAACTTGAAACTATACTACAAAGCCACTATGAGGAAAACAGCATGGTACTGGCAAAGATACAGACCCAAGGATCAGTGGAACAGATTAGAAGTTGCAGAAACAACCCCAGACACATTCAGCCACCACATCTTTGACAAAAGAGCCAAACGCCCTCACTGGAGGAAAGATAGCTTCTTTAATAAATAGTGCTGGAAAAACTGGGTTTCAGCTTGTCAAAGATTAAACTAGACCCATATTTTTACCATGCACTAAAGTAAAATCAAAATGATTCAAAGATCTAAATACTAAAACAGAAACACTAAACTGGCTGGAAGAGAGGTTAGGTAGAACTCTTAAAGACATTGGCATAAAGACTATATGAACAAAATTTCAGTTGCACTGGGAACTATTACAAAGAATCAACAAGTGGGATCTCATCTTATTAAAAAGCTTCTGCACAGCAAGAGAAACCTCCAACAGTGTGAACAGACAACCACAGTGTGGGAAAATTTTTTTACCAGCTGTTCCTCTGTCAAAGGACTACTATCTAGAATATAGAAAGAACATAAAAAAAACCCAGACCGCCCAAATTTAAAGACCCAATCCAGAAATGGGCATCTGAAATGAACAGACATTTCTCAGACAAAGAAGTAAAAGCAGCAAATAAACATATGAAAAAATGTTCAACATCACTGGTCATTTGAGAGATGCAAATGACAACAATCCTAAGATTCTACCTCACCCCAGAAAGAATGGCTGCTATCAAGAAATCAACCAATAACAAATGCTGGCAGGGGTGTGGGGAGAAAGGAACTCTTCTTCATTCTCGGTTGGAGTGCAGACTGGTGCAACCACTGTGAAAATCCGTGTGGAGATTCCTCAGAAAACTAGGATTAGAGGTCCCACTTGACCCAGCTATTCCCCTTCTGGGTATGTTAAGAATTAAAAGCACCATACCACAGTGATAGATGTGCACCTATGTTTATAGCAGCACAGTTTGTAATACTTAAATCTTGGAAACAGCCCACTTCAACTGAAGACTGGATAAAAAAGATATGTGTGTTTTTTTAATAAAATGGAGTATTTCTCAGCCATAAAGAATGATAAACTAGAGACATTTATAGCTAAATGGATGCACCTTGAGACCATTCTCTTAAGTGAAATAAATAGGACACACATGCGTAAATACTAAAGTATTTCTCTGGCATGAGAAACAAAGTGTAAAGGAGGACCTAAATGTGTAATAGATATTGTGAAATAGGAAGAAAATATTCAAAGGGGAAGAAGAGCTGAGTGGGAGAAAAGAAAGAAAAAAATTAGAAAAGGAGGAAAAAATGGAAATAAAGCTTTTGTAAATAGGGCTGGGTGGAGGAGTGGAAGGGAAGGAAGGGGAATGGAAAAAACAAGAACCAAGATATATCATGTACATCATTGGGAGTTTTATCATAATATATACCTAAAATGTAACAATAAACTTAATGTCTACATAAAAACTAAAATATTCTTAGGACATATTGAGGAAGACAAAAACCTTGAAGGATATTTCTTGTTTGTTGAAGATGCAACATTAAATTTGTGAACAACATCATAGCAGTCAGTATTTTTCATTTCAATCTGTATTGTCACTAATTATGAATACCTGTTCTGAAATCAAAGCTGCACAAAGCCATCACAATAAAAATAAACTACATACCAGTATCTCATGTGAGTATAGAGATTCTCAACAAAATATTAATAAACCACTTTTATAGAATTACAAAAAGAATATAGGTACACATCAAAATTACGTGTAATTTATTCCAAAAATTCAAGTGGAAAATCTGAAACCCATTCATGATCAAAACTCACAACCTCTCCTACTGCAGTGATTAAATTTAGCAGCCTATTGCAATTCATGGGGAACGTATTTTAATAATAATATGATTTATATTTTAAAATTGCTAAAATAATCAGCTATAACACTCTTGTCATGAAAATTAAGTTGATAAAGTGTTGGACACATTAACTTAGTAGACTGAATTTTTCTAAAGTCAAAAATATTGCTGTACCTGGAAAAATACAAAATTATTATTTTTCAATTAAGAATAAATAAGTAAAATTTATATCAGATTGGAAATAGATGGAAATATATTCTCACTCAGTCAAAAAAGAACTGAAAGCCATTCATACTTTAAGGATGCATAGAATATTTCTTTATACATGTACATGATCCAGTGTGGGGAATGTTAAGGAATCTTCACACCCAAATCCTAGAACAAATTTATGAATTCAGCTAAGTTGCAGAAACAGAATTTCAATGCAAAATTAAATGTGTTTCATATCATAGCATAAAGAATTGGAAAAGGAAGGGAGGAAATGATAGCATAGGAAACAATAAAATAAAGTAAGAAAAATAGTTAAGGATAAATTTAGCGAAAGAAGTCAAAACTTAACAAAAACAAAAAGTATTACTGAGAGGAATGAAGCTCTCAGAAGACAAGCAGTTCTCTTTCAGGGATTTTAAGGGTAAATATTGTTAAAATGACAATTCTCAGCTTGATTTATAGTTGTAACACAGTGCTTATCCTAGTGTCCATAGAGATTTAGCACAATCGGCCACACTCTGTCAAGGTTACTCTGAAAACCAAATGACTCAGAAGATGAAAACAATTTGAAAATTAAGAGCTACTTGAAGAAGCTTTCACTTTCTATTTTCAAAAGGCAAAACAAGGTGGAAATTAAAAAATATAGTGCCAATGAAAGGTTACACATATAGAGCAATAACACAGAATTCAGAGCATGGAAATAAACCTGCATATTTATGGTAAATTGATTTCCTGCAATTGTGCCAACTAAATTCAGTGGTAGAAAAGTAGCCTTTTCAAAAATGGATGCTGAAGCCATTGTATATCTACATGGAAAGAGTAAATTCTTACTTTAACTTACATCACAAATTACTCAAATTGGGCCACAGACCTAAATTTTAAAACTAACACAACAGAGCATTCAGCAGAAATCAGAAAAGAAAATATTGATGATTTTATGTTAGACAAAGTTCTTAAAAATGGCATCACATAGGTAAAGGTGATAGATTGGATTTGTCAAATAAAAAACAATTCCAGACTCAATAAGGACAGATTTTATCCAAAAGGATTACTGAATAGGGGGAGGAAGGCCAGTGTGATGGGGATCACTCTGTATCTCAAGGATTAGGTAAACCTTTTTTTCTTTTACAGGGAGGAGTAAGCAATGCTGAAGGAGAGTGTGAGGAAACAGAATGAATGGGAGTGGCAGGATCCTGGATACGGGACTGTTAGACTGAGCATGAATCCACTCATTAAAATAGGCTTTTTTGTTGCGAAAAAGAAAAGTTTGGGTAGGGGATTTAGCTCAGTGTTTCTGCTGCCTGCTCACAAGCACAAGGTCCCAAGTTCGAACCCTGATACCAAAAAAAAAGTTTATTCCAGTGAACAGGGACTAAAATCAGGAACAGATTCTAGCAGCTAGCAGAGAAAGAAAACTATACTTAGGTAGATTGAGGGGAAGGGTCTATCATCATAAGGAATATTTATGACTTGGATGCCCAAGGATGGTCTGCTCAGGTGGGTAAACAATCACTGGATTTCTTGGTGCCAGAGGGATGTATACTTCATTTTTAGTCCATTTGTTCTGTTTACTGAGAAGCTACTGTTGTTTGCTGAAAGCAGCCTATTTGCTTTGTCCTGTTGGTTTAGGCTAGGCCTGACGTGGACCAGACATTCTTTTAGATGAGGTCAGGCTTTGTTCAGGAGGGGCTGCTGGGAAGGACTGTGTCCTGGCTCCAAGTATGAAGAATCAGGAAGTGAGAAAAGAAGAGAAGCTTATTCAAAGTTTATTCTTATTCAAAGCTTATTCTTCAAGTGCAGAATCAGGAAGTGAGAAAAGAAGAGAAACTTATTCAAAGTTTAATTAAGAATTGTTTTGCTGTCTTGGAGATTGAATGCAGGTCCTTGCCTTGAGCTACATGTCCAGCCCTTTTTATTCATACTTGTTTTTCAAATTTTGAGACAGGACCTCCAAAAGGCACTAAATTTTCCAGGCTAGGCTCAAATTCCCATCCTCCTGCCTTAGCATCTGATGATTAAAACATTGATTTTTAAAATTTAAAATAAAACTACTTTGTTGTAAATAAAACAACTTTGATTATTGGAGACATGCTATTCTGCTAGTATTTATGAGGTAAAGAATGAACATTTGGTGGCTCTGTCTAGCCTTATTTTAAGTAAAGGAGGGCTGTAGGTACCTGTAAGTCTATTTGAATTAAGCCATTTTCTAGAAAAGAAAAGGTAAGGAATTTTATAACTATTGAAATCACAGAGCCTTGTGAACACAACATTGTCAGATTTAGGAAATGTATCTACTTTACACTTGAAAATGCAAAACACAAACTAGGAAAAATTATTTGCAAATCATTTACTGACAAATGACTTCAGGCTAACATGAAAAGAACTCTGACTACTTAAAAGAAGATGAAGAACTCTTACCACTCAAAAGATGAGAAGTGGACCAATTAAAACAGGTGACACCTGGTGACTTGATGACAGGTGACAGATGACTCATGGTGATTTGTCTCCCTCAGCCTTTGGGATATGAACCTGATAATGAGATAAAAGAGGGAAATAAAAAGTAGAAACTTAGAAAGTTAAATGAAATGTACCAGGGAGAATAAAATATTGTGTCTGAAACAATAAAAAAAACCAAAAAAAAAAACCTGCGTTCATCTCTGGGATGAAAATAAACGCCCACACTCTGCAAGTCGGCTACTCCACTCCTCCCAGGTCCATGGGGTCCACGGAGACCTTCTGAGCGCCTGGGAAAGGCAGGGCAAGCACCCACCCACGCTGACACGGACTTGGGGTCTACATCCCAGGACTCGGGATGCTGTTATCACATAAAATCAACTAGACTGAAATGTGGATCGTTTTTAGATGCAGATCCCCAGACATCCTTCCTGAAAGCATCTGTTTTCTATTTTCTTCTCACTTTCCCAGGCATTTCAATAAAACTCTTGTGCTTTATTTATTTATTTATTTATTTTGTGGTATGGGGGATCAAACTCAGGGCCTTGTGCTTGTGAGGCCGGCACAGCGCCACTGAGCTAACTCCTTGGCCCTTTCACTTTGTTTTTAAGCTAGGTTCTCACTATGTAGCCCAGGTAGGCCTTGAATTCAGGATGATCTTCCTGCGTCAGCTTCCTAAGTGCCTGTACCACTATACCAGGCTTGTGCTTATTTTAAAAGTCAACAAAACTGTACAAAGCCATCTAAAAATGGCTATAATGTTCTCTCCCCTGCTCTGCCCACCTGGGGACAGTGCCCCTGCGAGGTCACACATGGGTTCTCTCCTCAGGTTTGATCTGAAGACTAGGGTGCTCTTTCTGCCTTTGGCTGGGATAGAGAGGAGCTCTGGGATCCCAAGGGTCCTAGGTTAGGGTAGGGAAATGGGCTAGTGACTTTGGGGAGGAGACAGCACCTGTGGCAAGAAAGTGCCCACTCCAAAGAAAAAGACAAGATGTGCATTCCTTAGGGGTTTTTTTTGGTACCAGGGATTGAACTCCGGTCCTTGTCATTGCACAGCAGGCGTCGAAACCCATGAGCTAAATCCCCAGCCCTGCATTCCTTAGGTCTGGGACCCTTTCCTCTGCCTCCAGCTGCTCTCCAGACCCCAGAAATGAAACTGAACCCTGACCAGGCTGAGAGAGGCAGGGCAGCCTCTCTCAGATAAGGCGGACCACTGGCAAGGTTGATTTTATTCACTTCCTCATTAACGAACTCTGCTTCTGCATTCAGTTAGTAAAAAGCACCTAGAAATTCTGTAATCTCTCTCCTGGAAAGGAGCTACTGTCTCATCCTGGCATTACTGAAACCCTTGCTGAAAAAAGGGGGCGGGGCGGGAGAGGAAGCTGTGTGAAATCATACTAACAAATAATCAGGAGGATATTTATTGTCAAGAAGACTCTGGAAATCCTTAGCATGCCTCCATTCTTTTATTACAAACCTTGCTGTTCTCCTTTTTCCTCTCTTCCCTACTATCACTTAATTCCAAACCCTTATGAATATTCCATTCACCCTTCTCGCAGTTCCCCCGGAACTGTTTTCCAGTAGCTCTGTCATTGCAGATTCCTGCTTCAGAGTGACAGAGACACTTTTCTTAGGAACACTGGGGTGGCCCTGTGTGTCTGTACAACCTCTCCTGGAGGAAGATGGGTAAGAGCGGCCTGAGTTTCTCTGACAGGGCCCCAGGGGGCAGAGGTGGTGAAGTATTAGGGATGTTGGATGCATTAACCCTGCAGGACATTTGAGGCAAACATACATTCCCTTAACACCAACACATTAGATATCCTCTTCTGGTATTGAAATCTGACCTTTCATTTGAGCCTGTAGTAGGTAAGATTATCCCTTGAGGTTAAATTATTTTGGTGTTTTGATAAATTAATGAGGTTACAGACATAGACACATATATGGCATCAAATCTGAAAAGAATAGCAGTCTATAGCTTGCAAACACATACACAGCCCCAAATCTACTGGTGGTGAGGTCTAAGGCAAGTTTTTCATCACAGATCTTCCCATCACCAGATAATCATTTTTAACATCGTCTATACCTTTCTGTTAAGGAAGAGTCAAATAAAATAATAATTTTAAAAATTGCAGTTTGCATAAGACCATTTCACAGAGGATTCAGAAGGGCACATCACTTAGACTGTACTGTCCCATTATATAAAATGCAAAATGTTTAGCTATAGATGCTGTCTCTCTACCAGAAACTGCCACTTTCATATTACTCAAAGATGAGGTTTCAGGGTTATTTGGAGTGTCAATTTTTGGATAGTCTCAATATGTAGTCTAGGTCAGCCCTCTGATTTTTGCTTTGATATCTTCTTTGTCCAGTGAATCATGTAAAAGTATGTTTATTCACTTTTTAGCATACACAGATGTTTCCAGTTAACTTTTTCAAAAAGTTACTTCTGTCAGAATTTCTCTTGTCCCATTACCTATACTAAAAGTTGAACAACAAAAACAAAAACTTTCCGTGTAATTATGGTTTATCTTTCTGTCATTTATATTCCATGAATTTTTGTTTTACATATTTGCAGGTTATGTTACATCATGTTGTTAATTTTTATTTTATTAGTAGATGTTTACAGTACAATAATGATTGCATTCGCCATAGGGAGTTCGTACATGTACATAACCCATCTTAATTCTGTTTTGGTTTCCCTTCTGTCCTCTCATTCTGTTGGTTGTTTCCTTTCTTGTGAAGATTTTAAATTCAATATAGTCCCACTTCTTGATGCTATTTCTCGTGGAATTGAGGTTCTGTTTAGAAAGTCCATGCCTGTGCCTTTGCTTTCAAGAGTTTTACCTATGATAGCTTCCAGCAGATTGTTTCTGATTTTTTTATTTAGATCTTTGATCCATTTGGATTTTATTTTAGTATGTAATGAGAGGTATAGGTCAAGATTAAATCTTCTGAGGGTGGATAGCCAGTTTTCCCCGCACCATTTGCTAAAGAGGTGATCTTTCCTACTCCACATGTGCTTGGCTGTTTGTCAAGGGTTAGATACCTGAATGTGACACCGTTATTTCTGCATCTTTTATTTTGTTCCATTGGTCCACATGTCCATTTTTGTGCCAGTATAGTTCTATTTTTTTAATCGCTGTAGCTTTGTAATATGTATTTGGGATTTTGATGCTTCTCATTGCCTAGGATTGCATTTCTTTGGGGGCTTTTCTGGTTTTATACTCTTAAGATTGTTTTCTCTAGTTCTGTGAGGAACACTGTTGAAATTTTTCTTAAAATTGCATTAAATCTATGCATCAATTTTGGAAGTGTGGCCATTTTGACAAACTGGGTAGGTTTTGCCTATCCAGGAACAGGGGATATCTTTTCATTTCTGATATGCTTCGATCTGCTTATTCAAAGTACTGTAGTATAGTTTTCATTATAGAGGTGCTTCACTTTCTTTGTTAGATTAACTACTAAGTATTTAATTTTTCTTGAAGCTACTGTGAGTGGTATAGGTTTCCTTATTTCTTTCTAGGTAGGTTCATTATTGATGTACAGGAACATGAGTGACTTTGCATCCTGCTACCTTGCTGAATTTATGTTATTAATTCCAGGAAGCTTTTGGTAGAATATTTTGGGTCTTCTATGCAAATGATAATGTCATCTTCAAATAAGGCTAATTTGCCTTCTTCTTTTCTAGTATGCATCCTTTTATTTCTTTCTCTCACTTGATTGCAATGGCTAAATTTTCAAGTACTATGCTGAACAGGAGGGGTGATATTGGACATCCTTATTTCTAAGCTGATTGTTTTTCCTCATTGATCTATCTATTTGTGATAGTAGAGTATTGTAGTCCTCACTATAATTATGTGAGTTTATCTAATCTTTTATTCCAGTAGAATTTTTTATGGTTGGGTGGGGCTGTGTTTGATGTATGCATATTTATAATTGTTATCTCTTCATATTCAGTTTTTCTCTTAATCGATATGTAGTGAGCTTCTTTGGTTCTTCTGACCAATTTTGGCTTTATATTCACTTCATCCTAAAATAGCTACTTCCAGCTACTCCTGCTGGAGTTTGGGATCACATTGCATAGAATATCATTTTTATCCTATGATTTCTAGTCTATTAATTTCTTTTTGGGTTTAATGTTTCTGGTATACAGCATATGGTTGGATTTAGTTTTTCTATCTAGTGTGATAATCTGTGTCTATTGATTGGGGAATTGAGATTATTGAGTATTATTACTAAAGACCATTGATTTATTTTTGTCAATGCATCATTTTCCTGTTCCTGATTCCTTTTTTCTTCCCCTGCTTAACAGGTCACCCCACTTGGTGTATTTATTCCATTAGACTTTTTGCATTGTTGGCTTCAATGACTGTTGTCTTTCTCTAGGATATCCTTTAAAATTTTTTGGAGTGCTGGTTTGGTGGTCATGAATTTCTGAGAATCTAAGGTGCTCTTCGTCTTGGAATGACCTCCTTTCTCCATCAATTTTGAAAGATGTTTTGGCAGGATATACTAGTCTGGGCAGTACTGGAGGGGTGCTTGAAACTCTTCACTTCAAGCTCTCCTGGCCTTTAAGGTTTGTGTTGAGGAGTTTGCTGTAATGGTAATGGATTTACCTTTGTAAATGATTTGTTGCTTTTTTGCTAACAGCTTTTGAGTATCTGTCCTTGTTTTGGTCTTCTGGGATTTTAACTATGATGTGTTATAGTGAATTTCTTTTCTGTTTTTGGTTATTTGGGGTTCTACATCACTTATCTGCATGTTAAATTATTTCCCCATACTTGAAAAGTTTTCTGCTATTTTTTTTGTAAATAAGTTTTTATGCTTGTCATACTGTGATCTGATTTTTCACTAATTTCAATTAATCTTAGGTTCATCTCCTTTGCATCATCTTGCAAACTGTTGGATTGATTTTCCATGTTGTATAGTTGTTCTTAAAGTATTTCTGAGTATATTGTCACTTGCACTATCTCTGTCTTCTATTGCTGACATCTTGTCCTCATGCTGATCACTTTTGCTGCCTATACTTTCAATAGAATTTTTATCTCCTGGATTTCTGTTTGGTACCATTACATGGACTCTAATTCTTTGCTAACATGGTCACTCATGTTTTGAATCTTCATTTTTAGCTTATTTATCTTCTTATTAATGTTTTCTCTAAGCTCACTGATCATTTTGTTCATTAAATCCATTATCTGTTTAGTTATACCATCTTAGAGCTCACTGGGCACATTAATGCTCTGGTTTCTGGTCTCCTCTTCCTTCATTTGTCATAATTTTTCTGTTTGACTCTTCATTTCCTCCACATCAAAGTCCCATTGATCAGCTTTGGGGGAGTTCAGAGATTTGGGAGGCATTTGGTTGCCTTGTTTTCTCATGTTTCTCTTTCTTTCTTTCTTTCTTTCTTTCTTTCTTTCTTTCTTTCTTTCTTTCTTTCTTTCTTTCTTTCTTTCTCTCTTTCCCTTCCTTCCTTCCTTCCTTTCTTCCTTCCTTCCTCCTTCCTTCCTTTCTTTCCCTTCCTTCCCTCTCTCCCGCCCTCCCTTCCTTCCTTGCTTCCTTCCTGTGTGTACACATGTGCTGAGGGTTGCAGTTTGATTATCATGGAATGATTTTTGTTGCTAATATTAAGGTCTCTCTATTTAGTGTATTTAATGTCTGCCTTCCAGTGAAGTGCTCTGGGAATAGCTAACTATGGGCCTTTGCCTCTGTTTCAACATCCAGTCACCTCTGTTAATTTGGGAAGGGAGTGTGCAGTGTAATTGGTCCAGCATTCAGTTCTCCAGAAATAAACAGCAATATTGTTGATGACACAAAGAACAATGAGATATTGACATACAGTAAAAACCAATTTATAGCAACAACTATGCCACTCTAACTATAGAATCAAAATCAGCAACAATAATCAAGTCAAAGACAAAGTGGATAGTGACATACCTTTAAGAACCAACAAAAGCTACCACTGCACTACCCTTAAAAGAAAAGAGATTTGTAAGTGTAATATAGACACAAAGACAAATCAAATATGGCATACAGTCAATACATACTGAAATGTAAGAGCTATACAACCATTAATAATAGAAAAGAATTCAATAATAATAGCATAAAGTCAACTAAATATGTAAAGATTCATAAAGTGTAATATTCATACTAATAAAGATGAAAAGATGGGGAACAGAAACATAAAAGAAGTAAAATTTTAAAAATAAAGAAAAGAAAGAAGAGAAGAAAGAGAGAAAAGTGGGATAAATGTTCCTGCTAAGTAAAAGGGCCAGGCATGGTAGTTCAGGCCTGTAATCCCAGCATTCAGGAGGCTGGAGCAGGAGGATCACTGCAAGTTCCCATCAGCCCCAACTACATAGTGAGTTCAAACCCAGCCCAAATTATGTGGTAAGATACTAACTAAAAAAAAAAATAGTAAAAGAAAATTAATAGAATTAGATAAAAGTAATAAAAAGAGCAAACAATATAAAGAAGAAAAAAGTTAAAAGTAGAGCAAAATAAAGAAAAAAAAGAAAAGGAAGAAAGAAGTGAAAAAATAAAAGCTCAAACCCCAAGAAACCAATAAAGAAAAAGAGAGATGAATTAAAAAAAAATCCTCCATGTTTTATTTTCATCATCTCCAGTGTTGGAAGACACCAGATATGAGGGAGGGGTAGGAATCACTACTTACACTTATTTTGCTTCCATACTCACATTTTTGTGTGTGGCTGCTGAGTCTGCCCTTCCTTTCTTGCTGGGCATGGTTAGAGAATGGTGTACACCTTTAGTCTGTATTCTCTCCAGCCGCTCCCAGTTTCCATGTTCCTCTTTTTGCCCCAAGTCACAGCTTCTCCTCCTAGCTTTATGGCCTACGGTTCTCTGAAGGGCCCTCACCTGGCAGTCCCTCTGTCCATATACCTCAGGCTGTGGAAACCATCCAAGCCTAGGCAAATCTCATATCACATTGGCAGATGGGGAAAGCAAACAGACCACTGAGTTCTCTGTTGTGTTTATGCAATGGGGTGGTAAGGTCAAGCAGTCTGATGGACTTAATGCCAGCACTTTCAAACCCAGATGTCTCTGAAGACATATTCAACTGGCCTGGCTTCTCATCACAGAGGGTGGAACTCCATGTCATTCTTGACTTAAGCTTAAACTTCTCAGAGGATCTACTTCTAGTCTTTTCCTTCTTCACAACTGTCTCTTGTGGCCATCTCCCACCCAGGTTTTGAGGGTGACCCCTCAAAACCCTGAAATGCAGCTCTTTTGTAACTCAGTCTTAAACAATTAACCTCTTTCCAAAATGGCGCCTGATTAAACACTCTCAAGTATAGCTATGTGCTGCACTTTATTTCTTTTCCAAGTCTAGCTTGCCATGCAGATGGTGTTACTGTAAGAATAAAACCCTACACTGTTTTTGGAGTTTACAACAATCATGGGCTTTTCTTGAGGGCAGAGATACCAGCTGAGTTTTTGTTTATCATTGGAGCTGCCAACCCTCTCCAGCTTTAACTTGGGTTGTCAGAGACAGGTTGCCCTCCCTGGGAGACAGGATCCACTCCCTGAGAATAAGCTTTCCAAACTGCTTCATTCTTTTCTCTGTGTTATGTTCAATTTCTTCAGCTTCTCTGTACTTTTTAGTTTTCTTGTGAGCTCCATCTCAATCCTCAGAGATCTGCTTTGTTTTCTTCACCAAGTTGTTGTTTTCCAGGTGTGCAGATTCCAGGTCCCAGAGAGGCTGTATGTCTCTGCCTGTCTTTATGCCATTTTTTCTCTGATGTTATGTTACTGGATGTATAAAAATTTATGTATCTATTATTGCTTTTCTTTGAAATAAGGACTCACCATGCTGCCTGTTATGGCTTGTATCTAGATGTTCCTCCAAAGCCTCATGTGCTCATAGGTAGGGCTTTTTGGAACTGACTGGATCTAGGGCACCTGATACTGGGATTAAGGGTGTGTGGCATTTAATTAGTCCACTGGTTGGAACTGTCATATTTCTGGGTGTGGATAATGGAAGGCCCACTTGGTGTGGGTGGAACCATTCAAGAGAGAGAGGGAAGGCAAGTTATTGCTTGTTGCTTGGTGCCTTCTGCCTGCCATGAACTGTTTCTCCTCTGTGATGCCCCTCTGCTATGCTGCTCTGCCTTGGAGCCAGTCAACTATGTACTGCAACCTGTACAAACTGTGAGCTGAAATAAATTTTTCCTCTTTTAACTTATGAGTGTCAGGTAACAAGAAAAGTTACTAAGACATGTCCAAGACAGATTTGGATTTCTGAACTCAAGCGTCTGACTGGGATGCTTGAAGACAACCTGGGATTGTAGGAACCACATCTGGCTCAGAATGTTTAAAAATGTAAAATTATTGTGTTTTTCTGATAAATTGAACTTTTCGTATTATAAAATATTCTCCTTAGTCTCTGTGATCATTAGTGTTATATTGTTGCAGAATTTCAAGAGACAGGAGAGGCCAAATGGGAGTCAGGGGGATTTATTTAAGTTGTATACACCGGCTCAGCAGACTCTGTTCAACATGGCTGAACACTGAACAAAGAGAAGTTTCAGATTTTATACATTTTGTCAAAGGGGGTGTTTTTTTAGTGACATAGCAAGTGAGTTTACTGGGACAGGATAAAGGCAGACAATTTTGTAACTTTGCCTTGAAAAGAGACAGTGTCTTATGAATTATATGAGAACAAAGTGTCATAAACTTTGTTTACAGGACATAGTTGTTAATTTTATCTGTACCAGAACAAGGAGTTACAGCTACAGGGGAAAGCAGGGTGATCCGTGTGGGGAGGCTGCCTAAGGCTGGGAAGGACTTCTTTTTAAGTCTTGCTTCATTCCCCCTTTTGATGCTCTTTATAACAGATTTTACTAGAGAGCATCTTCATCATCATTATTATTATTATTATCAATTTTTGTCATAAGGGGGTGCTCAATACAACCTATTGAGCAGAGGTTGATACTTGGTTAAGGCAATCAGTAGAGTGGTGATGTTCCTGTCTATCAGAGTCTCTATGGCCAACTGAGTGTTTTTGACAAGTAGGGTAAGATGCTGGTTCATGATTTGACCTCCCCAGGGTCAAAGGCAGTCCACATCTTGGGATGATGTCTTTTAACAGTATCTTGGTCACCACTTGTGTCTTTTTTGTTCAGGTGGGGAAGGCTTTAATTTATTTTGAGAAGGTGCCAGCAAGCACCAACATATATTGATAGTCATTGGCTCAAAGCAATTTAGTAAAGTCCATAAGTAGGTTTTTACGTGGGCAGCTCTCGTTTCCTGGATACTTGGGGGATAGGTGGGCTTTTGCCTAGGGCTGTTTTGAGCACAGGTTAGGCATTGTTCACAAACAGCCCAAGTGATGGCAGTGAGCTGTGACACATAGAAATGGTGGCCTAGTAATGTTTCTAACGTTGTCTTTTTTATATGAGACCCCTGATGGAAATGTTTTCTGAACTTGGGGCTCAGCACTTTAGGCATGGCTAGCCTCTTATCAGCAAACTTTTATCATTTTAAAAATATACTTTATAGTTTCTCAGGCAAGACAGGCTCTTTTATCTGAGGAGTAGCTCAGGGTCTCTGGGAGAGGAGGTTCCGAGAAGAGGGGCATGGCCAGGATGGCCAGGGCCCCACCTGTGGGTTGGGAGGCTGCCATAGCAGCCTATTTTGGTTCTCTGTCTGCTTTTTTTTTTTCTTCTGGCTTTTAATGTCTCAGCCCATTGATGTCCTCTGCAGTATATAATAGTCACCATCTTTAGGCTCCACAATGTATCTTTTATATATATTATTATATATATTATATATTAATATATATTATATGTTATATATATTAATATATTATGTTATTATATATTAGCAGTTAAGTCTCTCTCTCTCTCTATATATATATATATGGCCCTATGTACATGTAATGTAAAAGCATATCTGGAATCTGTATAGATGTTAGCTTTTCGTCCTTTGTTCTTTGTCTTCTGGGCTGACGTTTTGGTGGGCAGAGGTTGGGCCTCTACCACAGAGTCTAATGTCATCATTGCGTATCTTGTCCTTTGGGTTCCTTCCAGCAACATTTGGGTCTCCAAGAGGGCAGTCTGTGAGAACTCCCTGGTTCAAGAATACTTTGTCTATGATTTTTACATATGTTGTGCCCAGTTTACGAAGTCCCAAAGACCACCAGGAGGCTGTTTCCGATGTAAGCACACTAGGGTTGTTTATTCAAGCTTAAGCAGGGACTCTCAATTGTCACCGACACAGCGGATCGAGATTGAGAGCCCCGAGTTCCAAATTAGCAGGGTTTTTACTGAGATTACAACAAGTTTTGGTCATTAGCAGCCATATGATTGGTTAACATTAAGCAAGTATGAAGTGTAGAATTTTGATTGGCTAGGCTCATTGGGGGTTGAAGGGGATTACGTATAGGTTTTTACAAGAAGAATGGGGACAAAGGTTAGTGGTCTACTGTCACGTACTGATGGTCAGCAGACATCCTGACTAATGGTCACGACCACCCTGTGTGGACAGTCAGTACGTTAACAGATTGTCCTATAGATAGTGGGCCCGGGACATTTGTTTCTAGGGCAAACAGATGGCTGAGTAATAAACTAAGGAATCCTGAGTTGTGGATTACGTCCTTTGTCCTAGTTCAAGCACTAATTTGAGAGAACAAAGGAGACTGCTTCATTTTGGACAAAATGGAGTCATTCTGGTCCCACATTTACAAAATGGAGTCACTTTTGGTCTCACACATAGTCATGAAAGGGGTGGGGGGGTGGCCCTGGCTCAACTGGGAGCAAAGAACCTGGATTAAGACTGTTTATAGTCTCTAAAGTTATGTAGGGATTTTTTTTTTTGTACCAGGGATTGAACTCAGGATCATGTGCTTGCCAGGCAGGCAGCGGCACCATTGAGCTATATCTCTGGCCCTTGGGATTTTTATATAGTATCCTTAATATCGAGTCATTCTTGGTTTTGATAACCAATGGAGTCCTCTCTGGTCCATCAAGGTTATGACTGAAGGTGGCACTCAGACAGTCAGTTGTCTCAGAGTCAGCTTGTCAGGTTTCTGCATCAGCAGGGTAGCAGCAGCAAGCACTTTAAAGCATGGAGGCCTCCCGAGGGCCAGAGTCTATTTGTTTTGATAAGTATGCCACTGAGCGGTGCCAGGATCCTACAATCTGTGTCAGGACCCCTATGACCATTCTCTTTTGTTCCTGGACATACAGAAAGAAAGTCTTGGTTATGTCTGGCAGCCCCAGGGTTGGAGGTTGGGTTAAGGCTTTTTTGATTTGTTTGAATGTCCTGTCCTGTTCAGCTTCCCAGAAGAGAGGGTTCTTTCCCCTACTTTGGTGGTTTCATATATGGGGTTAGCCATGAGTGAGAAGTTAGGGATCCAGATGCATCAGAGACCTACTGCCCTCAGAAACTCTCTTATCTGGAGTCTGGTAATCAGGGTTTGGAGAGCACAGACAGCTGGTTTTTGTTCAGTACCCAGTTGATGTTTCTCTTTTGTTATTATAAAACCCAGATATCTGATCTTTTGTTAGCAAATTTGAGTGTTCTTCTTAAATATCTTCTATCTGGCCTTCTAGAGCAGGTAAAGAAGATCTCTGGTTCCTTAGAGACAGTGCTCATGAGAGGGGACTGCAAAAAGAAGATCATCTACATATTGTAATAAAACATAGTCACTTCCTGGTGTGAGAAAGACCTTGAGATCAGAGGCAGTGCTTCTGCGAAGAATGTAGGGGAGTTCTTAAACTCCTAGAGAATCTTAGTCTAAGTGAGGTATTCTTTTATGCCAGTAATTGGGTCTCCCCCATTGAAATGTAAAAATGGGTTGACTGATTCATGCCAAGTGGAGACAGAAAAAGGCTCCTTTGTCTTTCTAATACAGGTAAGTGAACCAGGGAGCACTAGCTGGGCTAAGTCCCATTAGTGTATATAGGTTTGGCACTGTTGGGTGTATGGTTTCAGTAGCCTAATTTACAGCACACAAGTCTTGTACTGGCCTATATGTATTAGTCTCTGATTTACACATCAGCAAAAGTGAGGTGTGCCAAGAAGACTGGCATTTGACCAGATTTATTTTTTATAAGCCCCTTTAAGTGTCCCTGAATGCCTTGTATAGCTTCCTTGGGGAGAGGATACTGGCAAACTCATACAGGAGTCACCACTGGCCTTAGTTCCATTACTACCAGAGCTTGATTTACAGCTAGCCTGGGTGGGCTGTCTTCACCCTATACTCCGGAAACCATCTGTGTCAGCCCATATCATTCATTTGTTCCTGGCTAGGGTGGCTTATCAGAGTACAGTCTCCATTCCTCAGCCTGTGGGACAGTGAGGGTGAACACCATAGGCTCAGGGTTGGTCAGATTTAAAGCCATTTTTCCTTGTTGTCCAAAGCCAATTTGGGCTTGTAACTTATGAAGCAAATTTCTTACCAGCAAAGGAACTGGGCAGTTTGGAAGGTATAGGAATTCATGTTGGATCTCTCTTCCCCCTATAACACATCTCTTGGGCTGGAAAAATGGCCTCTTCCTCTGGAATTCTAGTGGCTCCAACAATAGTCACATGGTTTTTGTTCAATGGTCCAATACACTGTGTCACCATGGAATGTTCAGCTCTATTATCACCATAAAATCCATCAACTTGGCAGGCTGTGCCAGGCTGATGACAATGAACAAGCACTGGCCTTGGGGCTCCCGAAGCCAAGAGCATCCCTCCCATTGTCTCGCTCCATGCTTTCTGGCACTTTGAAATGAAAGGATGATCCTTGTTTTATCCTTTTAACCTTGGCAGGTATATCTGGGTCCAAGTCTCTCTGCCTTGCATCCTTGCCTCAGCCCAGCTGCTGGACCAGCCAGATGCTCAGGTGTTCTTTCAGTTTTGGTCTCCATCTGGGCTGGTCACAGTCATCACCCTGTTTCACAGGGTTCTTTTTTTATATCAGCTCTTCTGTGGCGAACCACCTATACATCCTGGCCACTAAATCTAGGCAGCTTTCTACATGCCTTTGCCCTTTACAATGCAACACTATCAATTACTTTTGATTTTAGACCAATTAGATTGCCTCCCTCTACCAGTCTTCAGCTGAGCTCAGGTGACCTTGGACTCACACACTTTACTCCGCTCATTTACACACAATTACGTAGTTTTCTTACACCCTCCAGACTCACATATATTCTTTTGCTCACTCACACACAGTCATACACCTCTCCTATCTCATTTTTTAGCCTGGGTGTAGGTTTTGCTTAACTCCCTCTGAGTCCGGCTACTCAGTACACCTGGGTGTGAGTATTGTTTGACTCCCCTGAGTCTGACTATGTGTCACACCCTCTTTGCAAGTCACTGTCATTATGGGCCTGTCCCTTGAGTTGTTAGAGACCAACTCCCACCACAGGCCACCCCACATTCCTCTTGGGGTTGTAGGTTTCATCTGACTCAGTCAGAATCAGACTAACCATGAGTCTCCCCCATGGTGGGCCACTCCCACATTCCTATCACCCCTATGAGCTGATTCACTTTGCAGGTTGCAGGCCACTTCTGCTTGGGGTGCCAGTGTGGTCCAACTTAATCTGGATAAGATTACTTGGTACCCCCAGGAAGTGATTAGCTTCCCCTTCTGTCCTGTCATACAGACAGGTTCTCCCTGGGGCCCCTACCTTACCATGGTCCCCTAGCACACTGTTGTTTCAGAATTGTCCTGAATCCCAACAGGTTCCTTTTGCACTGCTGGGGAGCGGGAAGTTTCCAGGCTGTGGGAAGGTTGATTCCCTCTCTAAGGTGAAGTCTTACCTGGTGGCACCAGAGGTCTCAGGATTCCTGCATCTCAGGCCCTTCTCCAGCCTGCAGGCAACGGAGTCAGTAACTCGGTTGTCTCCAGTCCATTCATGGTCACCAGAAATGTTGCAGAATCCAAGTGACAGGAGAGGCCAAATGGGAGTCAGGAGGATTTATTTAAGGAGTATACACTGGCTCAGCAGATTCTATGTTCAACATGGCTGAGCATTGAATAAAGAAGTCTCAGCTTTTATACATTTTGAAGAAAGGGGGTGGTCTTTCTAGTGACGTACAAAGGCACTTGAACAGGACAAAGGAAGACAGTTTTGTACCTTTCCCTTGAATGAAGACAATGTGGTATGAATCATATGAGAAGAGAGTGTCATAAACTTTATTTACAGGACATAGTTAATTTTATCTGTACCAGGACAAAGAGTTATAGTTACAGGGGAAAGCAGGGTGATCTCTCTGTATATGGGGGGAGGCTGCCAAAGGCTAGGAAGAACTTGTTTTTCTTTAAGTCCTGCGTCAGTGTCAGGCTGGTATGACATAGCACTTTGTTATTCAAGTAAACCCGAATTTAGGAGTTGTGAAGATATTTTGTAGTTGTGGTCCACAATCAAGAGGCTTTAAGTAAAGGAGGTAAAACTCAGTAATTTGAGTCTCATCCAAGCAGTTAAATGGCCTTAAGAGCAAAAATGTAGGGTTTCCTATAGAAGAAATTCTGCCTTTGAAATGCAACATAAGGTTCTGAACAAGAGTTTCCAGCTTGTTGGCAGCCCTTCCAGACTATGGCTCTCCTGGCTTCAAAGCACATAAGCCGGGTTCCTTGACGTCTCTCTATCTGTATTCTTCTCTCTCTCTCTTTCTCCCCTCCCTCCCTCCATCTCCCCCCCCTCCTTGAAATATCTGCTCTTTTATAAACAAGTTCTTTTTTGCAGAAATCTGACTAACAAAATTTCTAATGAACTATTTGCCCCAAAGTGCCATATAACATGTATATATAGGTATAACAAATATTGTTACTAATGTGTACATGATGTTTATTTTGTTTGCATGATGTATATTTTTTAGTCTTTTATTTTTATATTCTCTGTATTATATTTTGCATCTTTATATTTTTACATAGCACATAAAGCAATTTTAAAGTCTAATATAATAGTCACTGTACTTTGTAATTAGAATTTTTGTCTATTTACACATAATTTTATATGCCAGTGAACTATTTACTATTTGCTTTCTTTTTAGTCCAGTTGTTTAGCTTCTTTTTTTGCTTTTTTATATCTTGATTTTATTAAGGTATACTTGCTAACACATTTTTCCCATCTATTGGCTCTTTGTTTATATATTGCCATATTTTATAGGCAATCCTGAAGATTAAAACAAACTTCTGTAAATTTCCAAAACCCTTCTATACTAGTTTTTATTACTCTTTCTAGAACATGCAAGATTTTAACATCATTTGCCTTCTTCATATTCATAATATAATGAATTGTTGTTACAATAAGTTCAATCTATGTATTTATGCATGTGAATAGCTGTCATCTAAGTAAAACTTCACATTACTTTTTGTTGTTGGAATAATTAATCATTGCTGTTTTATGGGCATTCTTTCAGATTTAGTCAGGCAGCTACCTCTTTCACTGCTCCTTATTATTTCTACTTCTGAGAGTACATTCCTTCTAGAAAAACTGACAAAAAATCAGCAATGTTTTCTTCATTATGGATTATTTGCTGGCATTATGTTTTAAATTTTTGTTGGTCTTTAAATGTTTTATTTTATTACATTCTCAAATGATTTTTTCTGTGAATATACATTTCTTGCTTGACTATTTTTTTCCACTCAGTGCTTTCCTGTTATACATTCCTTGCTCAGGATTCAATTACTTCTTCAAGAATTCAAGATCAGTCTTATTGTTGCTCTTTTCAACATCCTTTAAATTTTATTTCTGGAAATTTAAAAAATTTAAATATTTTTATCATTTATTTTAGCCAGTGTTACTATGATGTTATTAGCTGTAGTTTTTATTTCATTTAAGCCTATTTGAGGTACATAGTGTGTTATCTATTTGGGACTCTGTACCTTTGGTTGTAGCTTAAAACTTCTCCAACCCTATTGTCTTTAATACTACTGCCACTCTCTCTCTTAAGCCTCTTCTAAAACCAAGATAATATCTCCTTGAGAGTTTCACACTATAGCCTCTGTCTCTTATTCTCTCTGTATTTGGTGCCATTTTTTTCTTACTGGCTTTAATCTCTTTTCTTCTAACATATCTGCAAGTTTAAGAATTCTTTTCTCATTATGCTTATATGCTGTACATTTGGTTACATTTTCTGCAGTTTTTGCAAAATATCCCAGACCTGACTTTTGTTTTTTATTTTTAATACATTACACAAATGAATTATAAAATCTACTTTTCCATATGTCAAATCCCCAGTAGGACTATCACAGTCTGTTGTTTGTCATAGTTTTATTATCATGTGTATGTATGCTTTAGTGATTATTAGACATCTATTAAAATGGTTTAAACACTCTGAGGTCTAAGATATTTTCTTCCTCAAAGGAGTGCTTAATTTTGTGTTTTCATCCTAGTTCCCTTTCAGAAACCTCACGAAATTTGACTATTCTTAATGCACAATCACATAAATATTAAGAGTGATTGTTCATAGATATTGATATTTCAATGGCTGCTTTAACTCTTTTTACATATGCTAGATGATTTTGACTGAGAATTATTTTTTTTAGAAATAAAGTTATATGTTATGTATTAGCATAACACAATGGTAAGGTGACAATTGGTTGCACCACAGAGGATGACCTTGAAGAAGGGATAAATTTGTATTTATCATGGCCCTGGATGCAGTGTTTCCACAGATGTCCTGGTAATGGTGCTGCTGGTAACCATGCCGATAGTGACAATGTCCACAGTAATGAAATTTCAGGGTTTCCAAATAGAGATGCTAATTGAGCAACTGGAAATATAGTCTATTGCTACATGGACACATCAGGAAATATCAACATAAAAAAAAGAGAATCCTAGCTGTCAAGACAGGTGATATGAACAAGGGAAACAGATTCATATGAAACCTCGGATCTAGGAAGCCATAGATCAAAAGGCTGAGCTCTGTCTCTCAAGTCCTCTACAGCATAATAACCTGGCCATTAATAAAAAGCTAAAGAGGGAGACAAAGCACCCACATGAGACCATAAAATTAAGAAACTCTTCTGTAGCCATGTGGGAGTGTTATTGAAGGAAATGTGGTTACAACTAAAGAGGAATTAAGATGAACGAAGGCAGGATAAAATAAGAATACAGTTCAGAAAATAAGGAAGAGGTTGAGCTTAGATGTTAAAAAGTTAGAGAAATTAGAGCCATCAAGAATTATTGCTCCTGTAGACAAAATAGGATGGACTTAGTAAAGTAGATGAATAAGAGGAGTAAAATTAAGTTTTCCTGAAACATGCTGCTTCAAAAGTCAACCTTGAGACATATTTCCAAGTTAGAATCATCTAACTTTATTCTGTGTAGTAAATACATGTAGAAAAATTCAAGTACAGAGAATGAAAAATCATAGAAAGAATCACAGATATTCTAATTATAATATTATGCTCAGATCTCTATCTTCCATGGCTGTATAATAGGCCTTTGTGATGTTTATTTTGGATTTTTCCCCTTGGGCCTCGTTCCAAATTTACCCACCCGATGATTCAGATGATTCATTTATTTGGAAGAAGTTTAGCACTGTATTCTTTTTCTGAGTCATTTTTGGTTTCAATTTCCCTGACCATCTTTTATAAAGACATAATATTCTTGCAAAACCATCTGTTCTCAGCAAAGCCATTATGTGAAAGAGAACGGCATCAGAGCTATTCTAGTATGTGCCAAAGCTGTGGCTCATTAATTTGTTCCATGCGTGGACAAGCTGGATGACAACACTGCTTTGTCTCTCTGTGTACTGGACACGAACTTTCTGTCTCTTCTGCTCTTGATCTTCTACAGGAACCATCTGGCCTCTGCTTTTGTTGTAGTGCTATTAGCTCAGGCAATGCCTCCAAGAGAAGACAGACTGGCATGCACCTGGGAAACCTTTACCAAAGGCAGTCTTCATTTTAAATTTTGAAAAAAAATTTTTTTCAAGGTGTTTTATTCTTGGCTTCAGTTTTGAACAGAGTAGAAAGCCTCCAATGTGCAAGGCAGTTGCCTCTTCACTGCTTGAAGTCCAAACTTAGCAGAGATGCAGGACAACCCTCCTAAAAATGATGTCATAGGTAGGAAGAGAGAATGGCATTATTTTGAACACAGAAAAATCTAGGTCAGAGCAATGAGGCAGTGGAGAGGCACATCTTTCCCATTCTTCACGGACTCCTCTATATTTATACTTTAGGACCATTGACTAATAGTTCAGTATCTCCCTGGTTGTATTTAGAGGCTACTGAAATGATGCTGATATTTTCAAACATCTCTAGAAACTTAAATGAAAAACAAAAGACAAAGAACAAAATGGTAATTTAGCATTATAGCAATGATAAATTCTTTTTATTTTAAATTTAAGTTTTAAAAGTTAGTTTTTTGTGGTACTGGTGATTAAACAAATCCAGAGTCTTCACACTGAACTATATCTACCACCTATTAATTTATTTATAGACAGGGTCTTGATAAGTCACCAAGTTGCCCAGGCTGGACTCAGACTGGTGATCCTTCTGCCTCAGCCTCCTAGAGTCCTAGGACTGTAAGTATGTACCAGCTTAAACACTTCTATATGGCTGTTTTTTGGGGTAGACTCTTTGGGGCTTCCCACAAGGAAGTAAGTCAATAGTGTTCCTCAGAGATAATGAGGTGAATGTAATACTAACTTTCAGTTTCTTCATATGATGAATAAAAATACTTGTGTGGTTTTATTGTTTACCAAATTCCAAATACAGAAGGTAGAAAATGAAACTATCCCCAAAGTGGAAGTTATTTTCCCCTGCTTATGTGCTAATATTTAGTTCCTGCCTCTTACGGTCACTATAAAAAGTAAATGCTTTCTGAAACTTTTCAGAGGCCAAGGAGGGCCAGTAGAGCAAACTGAGAATGGCTCAGGACAGAACCTCCCCTATGGAAAGCTCTTGGGAAATCCTCAAAAAGCACCACATAGATGAAGATGTGGGCTTTGCACTGCCAAATCCACTGGTAAGAGACTGGTGAAATGTGAGAAAATGTGTTTTATTCTTGTTCATTACCTGGGCAAGTAAACTTCTACTGAACAGCTATTGTGAAGTAATGGATAAGTTAGTGCCAAAATGGAAGCGGAATTTATTTTATTTTATTTTTCTGTAGTAGGGGGGATTAAACTTGGGATCTTGCATCTGCGAGGCAGGCACGGGAACCACTGAGCTAAATCCCCAGCTCTGGAAGCAGAATTTAAATAACTGGGTCTCGTTTACTGTTTTTCAGGTTTTATTCCTAGAAACTGAGTCAAGTATGTAATTTTTACTTACCTAGCACAGAAATGGAGAAGGATGACATAAAACTATGGGGAGTCTTTTGACACTACAAAAAAATTACTATAGAAATCAGGAGTTGTTTTATTACAAGTGCATTTTCAGAGGGCAACTTGAAAAAGCCAGTGTTATAAATGGGCTTCTAGTAACAGGGAAGCCTCTTTCTGCATTGATATATCTTAATCTGTACAAAGTGTTTGGAGCTAATTTGATTCTTGACATGACTGGGTTTATGAGATGATACTTTAGGTAACTTTTGGGCTGTATTAATAACGTTTGTAGTTTACTGGTGTATGATTCAAAGAGTGTGAACTCCTTTCTTTTATCTTGCAAGTGTTAGCTATAAAGTACAAGGTATGTAGGGGGAAATGCTTGTCTTAAAAACTACTTTCCCTAAGTTGAATTCCAAAGAATGTCATGCAAACCAATTTGTCATCAATATTTTAATGGTCAAAAACATGTAGAGGATAGAGGGGAGATACCCGTATGGAAGTGCCCAGTGTTCATATCTACCTCCACAAAGAGGAACCAGAATAATAAGGAAATTGTTGCCTTTCGAGGTAAATGGAACTGGATCCCAGCACAGGAGAGACAGAACTATGTAAGACAGTCTTAATGTAGTGGCATAGCAGCTGGGATAAAACTCACCTAAGGCCAAAATCTTGTGCCATAGCAAGAGACACAAGAATAGTGACATCTCTGACAATTCAGATATTCCAAAGAGAAGCCAGAAAATGCTTCTTTAGGAAACAAAGGTAGAAGTTTTTGATTTAACAAAGACAGAAAAATCATGTGCTGAGGTTACTAAAATGTGTGGTAAGAACAAATCTATCAGTGAAATTGTGAAGGAAAAATAAATTTTTGCTAGATTTACTGTGACATCTTAAACTGCACCAGTCACAGTCACAATATGTGGAAGTGCTTGGTTGGGATGGAAAGTGAATTCGATGTATTGCAGGATGCAAGTCCAGGAAAGCCATAGTATTATGGTTCAGTGGTATTTATTTGCAGCTTCAGGCATCCCTGGGAGTCCCTTGGAACACAGGCTCCATGGACAAGGGGGGTCTCCTATTTATAGCATCTCCTGAGTGTCCAGTAATATGCCAGATCTTGCAGGGTATATAAAATTAAAAGTACAATACAGTCCTTGCACACAATACAAACCTTGCACACTGAGATATAAAAAGACTATGGACTATGAAAGTTTGAGATACTTATGTTTGAATTACAATAAACCAGATATGCAAAACAAGGTACATAAACTTTTTGAGCCTGGGTTCTTTCATTTATGATATAGAGACAACTTCCTGGACCATTAGAAGAAGTAAATGAGAAATACATGTCATTCTTGAGCAAAGTACCTAATCCAATAGTGATATTTAATACATCTCATTTTCTTTCAAAGAATTTCAAATCTAGCTGAGAAGAAAAATAAAAGTAGCAGATAATAACACAAAAACCCAAAATCATAGGATTTATCCTGGAAGAGGCTGTTGTCGAATGGAGAAGTAAGGAAGGTTTCAGGAGGACTCTAGAGCTGAATTTTGAAAACAGGCAAGTGGAAGTGTTGGAAGAAAGGAAGTGGAGGAGCTCAGAGAAAGATTTGAGTTCTGCCTGTCCCTCAGGTAGTGCAGTGCTTCTGGACAGTCAGTGCTTGCCAGAACAGTGTCTAGCAATAGAAGACTTAGTAAATAAAGGGAGGAAAAGGCCAAGTAGGCTGTGGGTGAGAGGCCAATGAGAGAGTTCAGTGACTTTCATTAGCAAAGCAAAGTCCTAATTTTTTTGTTTGCTTTTTCCAGGAGGAGCTGCCTGATGAATATAATGCCTGGATTTTGATTGCTAAAGATCTACCAGAACTGATTAAGACTGGCCAATTTCGTGAAGAAGTTGAGAAGGTTTGAAATATGAATTTCACCTGTCTGCTTCTTGTGTAACTTCTTCACAGTGTCATTGGTTGGAAATGTAAGCCCTCACAGATTGACTGTAGTGAAATCTCTCCATCTGTTCTCAGCTACCAATGCTCAGCACTGATGATCTCAAGGAGCATGACCAACAGCGCCTCGCACACTTAGCTCTGGGCTTCATTACCATGGCCTATGTGTGGAACCGAGGAGATGGGGATGTCCGAAAGGTTTGGAGATTTACTGATGTTCCCTATGGTACACAATGGATTTTCATTTACATGAAATGAAATGCAATTAACACTTAGTGTAAAAACTTTCAATTGTTGAAGGTATAGCTCAGCATGTGGTAGGCTGTAGATAAGAAAAAAAATTCTGAGTAGCATTATAGCTGTATTTCAAAAGTTTGGAGAAGAGGGAAAAGAGGAAAAGAAAACACCACTTATGGTCTTACCTTGCCAAGTGCTATCATCACTATAGTTTACTATTTTACTTATATAGCACGGTTGCTCCTTTTCTTACATATACATATACAGCCTCTTTGTGTAACTTAATTTACACCGTGAACATTTTCTAGGTTCTACACAATAATCCTAGTCATTCAAGACCATAATTTTTCATTGAGTTCTTGAACTTTATTTACTATGTCCTCTATTGCTAAACATTTTACTTGTTTTTAATATTTCCCTTTGATAAATGACACTACAATGAGTATCTTTGAATAATTCTTCTTAGTTAAGGCTAAAGGGCTTATAGGTGTCAACATAGAAGAACATGTTGGTTTCACTCTACCATTATTAACATTAAATAACATTAGTTGCAAAATATATAGATTAAAATATGTCATTTTATATGTATGTTTATATATATGCATTTTTAGCTTAGTCATGGTCTCATTTTATATAACAGCATCAATTATGAGCCTATAGCTGCTAAAAATTATTAGCCTTGATGGCAGTTTTACTATCAAACCAACCAAAAGGTTTTTGCAGTAACCCTTCCTAGGGACTGGTGTGGGACAGATGAATGGGAGAATTCCAAGATGCCTGTGTCCGTTATTTGTCCAGTAGTGCAGCTCCAGTCCTTATACTCCCCTCCTATGTAGGAATGCCAGTTTAGGTCAGTAGAAAAACAGGAGGCCTGTTGAAATGTGAATTTCAGATAAACGATGTTTTTTTTATATATATATATATATATATGTCATAAAATATGCAAATTTATTGAGCATCTTGTATTTTATTTGTCCTTTGTAATCACATGAAACTATTGCAGATTATAATACCTAAACTTTAAATCACAAATATATAGATTCCAAAAGCATTTTCTGCCATTTAGGAATCTTATCTTTTCTAGTAAGGTTAATTGATGTCTTATCTAGGTATTTTTTTGTTGTTCTTCACATCCTGCTTAAAGACAAATCAGTACATAATCCCTGTGTGATGAGTCATCTCCAGACATATAGAGAAGTTGTTCTGGGAATACCTTGTACTTTACTATAGCCCTCATCACACATTCTGTGTGATGTAAAAAACATAAGGCTAATTCTAATGTTAAGTTTAACTTAAATTTTATGTAAGTGCACAATCTTATCTAGAATGGTTAGCTAAGTCTGCAGGTGTTGTGTACATATCATAATGAAGTTCATGGTGTGCTGGGAGCTCTGAGCAAGAGGCCAGAGGATGAAATAGCGGTGGGTGTGGTCATAAGGAACAAGGATACTTGAAACAGAAAGGAAAGACAGAAAGCACTAGCAAAAATCATAGAGACCAGAGTGTCTTGAGAAATAATACATTAATCAGAATTATGAAAGAAAATTAGAAAATATATTTGTAATTTATCATAGTTTTGTACACTCCATCACTCTGAAAAGGTTCTTAGGAAGCAACAGTGCAAAAGGTACAAAAAATTAATAAGGAAATTATAGGGAAAATAAATAAAAAGAACAGAAGTCAACATAAGGCACATTTTTTCTTGAGAATAGGCAACAAACTAGCATCTGAGTTTCCTAACAGCTGTGAGAGTGATTATAATAAACCTGTTGGAACATTCTCTTTTTCATTTAAAGGTAACTATTCTATTAAACTTTTGGCCTTTTATCTCCACTGATCTTTTCTCCAAATTAGGAATGACATAACTTATTTCCTTTTAAAAGATATGTAAATAGTTTGCCAGCCAAATCTTTCAGTCTCTAGAAGCACAAACTGCAAAGGAAAGCACACAAGGGTAACTTGATGGTCAGAGATTCTGTCCTAACACTTTGTTCTCTGAGTTAAATACATCACCAAGTTCATTAAACTAATCTGAAGCCACTTGGATTACAACTCCTAAGATTAAAATAAAAACAACTGGTGTGGGGTGAACTGTTATACCATCTCTACCACTGAAGTTCTGCACACCAGACTGTTCTCTGTTCTTATCTTTCCCTGGTTAGATATGTGTGTTCTTGTCACAGGCTGTCAATGAGACTGTCCAGTTCTAAAGCAGGTGATGGTTAGATAATGAAGTTAGGGAGATAAATGATACAGTGTTAGCTTCATGGCTACTGGATCTGCTGGAGAACATGCCTGATAGGAGGAAGCCAATGGCTAGCTGGAAGAGCTACCAGGTAAGACCTCTTTCTTCACATCCAGGAAGAGTGGCACTAGATAACTGGAGGACTGTCTTGTGGGGGCAGAGGCCTTTTAATGTGTGCCAATCACACAGCAGAGTTTTATGAGTAGCAGGCTCAGAAAGAAATAGTTGTGGAGAAAAGGTGTGAGCTGTGGTTTCACTTTGAAAGGAACAGGGAAGAACTGACAGCTAAGATGTTTCTTCAGGGAAAGACAAAGTCAGTTGTTGTGGTTTAGATCAAAAGTATCCTCCAAAGGTCTCGTGTGTTCAGAGGTGGGGCTTTTGGAAGGTGATTACATCAGATTATATCACCAGGGCACTAAATTCATCAAAGCATTAATCCACCAGTGAGTTCATAGCTAAAAGTGCTGCTAGAAAGTGCGGCCTGGTTGAAGCTGGGTCACACATTGGGATTGTGGCCTGGAAGGGTAGAGTTTTGTTCCCGGCCACTTCCTCGTTCTCTGTGACTCTTCATGTTCTCTCTACTTCTGGCTGTCATGAGGTGTGCCACTTGATGTCTCTGCCTTGGGGTTGGAGTTGGAGCTGGAGCTGGCCAACCTTAGCTGCCTAGTCTGAAACCATGAGCCTTTAGGTTGTAAGTGTTGGGTATTTGGTTCCAGGACCACTCCTGGTGGCTCATATAACAAATAAAAGAAGCTTCCTCCTTCGGTTAAGAGTAAGTTTTGGTAGCTAAGCACCCAACAATATCCCTAGTGAATCTTATTTAAAAAAAAAGTCATCCAAGAGAATTTCCTTCTTCACTGAACTCCAAAAGCAGAAACCTATTTACACTTTCTGCATGTATCATGTCCAAAACTCTTAATTACAGAGACTTCAGGCATCTGTGAGACAATTTATTTTATTATTTATTTATTGCCAGTGGATAATGTGGTGTCTCACCTAGAAAAATTATTTAACAAATGTTCATGGGGTGGTTGGATGAATGATGGAATGAAAATATCTCATAAAGCCATCAGAAAGGGAAAGACACCAGGCTGTAGAAAGTAAAGCAGGCAGAGTTGCTTTGCACTTTTCCCTCCATATGGCCAAATTATGCCCCCTCATGTACATCCAAATCATGAATATTTAATAATTACTGGGTTAAATTATGAAATATGGAAGAAAAAATACATTTATTTGCTTTCAGAGTCCCATTATATAGAAAACCTAATGTTTTGGCAGCCAGGAAGCTGAAGATGAGAGGCACTTCAGTGGAAAACTAACAACTGTGCTTTAATTAGGTCCTGCCGAGCAATATCGCTGTGCCTTACTGTGAACTCTCGGAGAAGTTGGGTCTGCCTCCCATTCTGGTTTATGCAGACTGTGTGCTGGCAAACTGGAAGAAAAAAGATCCCAGTGGGTATGTACACTGTAATTTTAAGAGGAGCCATAGTTCAGAGTGTTTCAATCAAAGGAGATATTTTTATTGGTTTAAGTTTTGGCAGCCCAGCTTCTCTGTTGTTGGGTATTGTTTCTTGGACCATTGTGTCTGACACTACAAATATATTGTACGTAAATGGAAGAGAAGTGTGAAATCAGCGTACACTACCACCCACGGAGATCCTAAGTATTCACTGAGAATTAGACTCTTGTATTCACATTACAGGTAATACCATGCCAAGCAAGATAGAGAGTACTTCAGTTACCTCTGAAAATTCTTTTTGCTCATTCCTATCCAGTTCTCTTTTCTGCCCTAGGCCACTGGATTCTAATTTGTCTTATAAAAAATGCTTTGGCTTTGTACAAAAAATTAGTAGGTTTTGTTGCTGGATTTTATACTATTGAAGCCATAGAGTACGTACTCTTCTGTGTCTGGCTTCTTTTGGTTGACATGCTTTTGAGATTCTACATGTTCAATTTTGCATAGCCACTGGCCTTTAAGTCAGTCCATCTTGGGAGGACAAGTAATAATGTCTGGGATTTCACTGCACCTGGTCAGGGTCTTCTTAGTGATGGGATTTGCCAAGATAAAGGGACAAGAGGATCACAATGTCCTGTGGCTCTAGGCGGGTATCCTGTAAGGAATAACCTGCAAAGGGAGATGCCATAAAATGAAAGGATTTGATCTAGAAAGTTTCTTAGTAGGAACAACTAATTTTGACTATCTATGTGTGTTCCTTTCATATTTAATTTTTAAAATTTCACTTGTAACTTAAATGGCTGCAGTACAACCTTGTATAACTGAAAAAGTATTTTTTCTTTTTGCCTATGTCTTAACTCTGATAAATCAGTAGTATTCAATCAAGTAACAATAACTGAATCTCATGTCAGTTTAAATTGTTTTTCTTTCTTTTCATCACATCATGGCTGCTTTCATTAGGCCAATGACCTATGAGTAAGTATTTGATTTTTCTTTCATTGTAAGAGTCATTTGTTATTAAAATAAATTTAGTTTTATCAATTTAACTCAAATGCATTTTTGAATGGCTGATTGAATTCAGGCAAAAAGTAATTTAAGCAATTATTTAAAGAATGAATAATAGGTCCTCAACTATGTCTATGGGTATAATAATACTGATGTCTCTTTGATATTGTTAACTATAAAAACATTAAAAATATGAAAATATTCATATGTATGTAAATAATATGTATAAATACAAATTGCAAATAAATCTATGTATCTGTGACCTAATGACCTCTGTGGCCAGAGCAAGTAGGCTATGTCAATAAATAGCCTTGTACCTGTTATTTTTTATCTAACCCTTAACTTATGTACTAAATACAGATAAGAGCTCAAGAAATTAAGGTAAATACAAATATTATTCTGCCCGGGTGAAGACAGACTAATGGAGGGAAAGGAGACATATGAAAATTGCATAATGTCATATGATTAGGAGAAGGGATAAGGAGACTAGGAGCTCTACTCAAATAAAAATCTTAAAAGTTCAGAAGACTGAGTAGAAATCAGCTAGGAGATGGAAATGATGAGTGTTTAGAGAATCATAAATGTGGAGGCCATGAAGGGATAAAATTTTTTGCGTATTATCAGAGTTGAAGGATCATTGTTGTGAGTATAGTTATTGATGTGAATAACAGTATAAGAAAGAGAAGAATAAATACATTTATAGAAAGATTATGTAGACTTTTGCTGGCTATAATCAGGAGTTTAAAGAGTTTCTTTAAGTAAAAAAGTTGTAGACAGAAGAACAATACCATCTATCCCAAAGATAGAGACTGATGATGTCTTGCCCAGGACCATGCAGCAAATAAGTTTCAGGTATTGTCCGGCTTCAGAACCCATGTAACTAGCATAAAACAAGTCATACACCTCGAGACACCAGGAGTATGTTTCCTCCAGTGCCAAAACCTCAACAGAAAAGAAAAATAGAGTCTAACCAGTTATTTGAATTTGTCCATCAATTCCCTCTTAAAGCAGATAAACTACTGAGAAATTGAATCATGGTCACAGATAAAAATATATACATAAATATATTTATTTAAATGAAAAGATTACTCCTTAAAAGTCTACCTCAAAAATTCATCTATTAATGTCAAGTGTACATCTATCATAATGAACTTGCCTGTGAAAAGTTAATAGAATAACACAAACCAATCAATTTTGAGGGACTGCAATTCCAAGTTCTGGAATAAAATTCCAAGTCCCAGCATAATCTGACTTATTATTAATTATTTGATTTTAGACAATAGGCCTAATATAGCTTTTATTTCCTTCCCTTTTCATTTGTTTTCTTTTGGTGCTGAGGGTGCTAGACAAATGCTTTACCATTGAGGAACACTCCAAACCCTTTTGCTGATTCCTTAATATTACCAAACATATAGTGGAGATATTAAGATATACCATATGCCTCTTGCAAAATCATTTTGAAAATAAAACAGGCTAAATAAAAGCTCATGAAAAGTATAAGTTACTTTACATATATACCAGTATCTTTGCCAATTTTCTTGTTTGCTTTAATGGATTTTCTTAGGAACATGGACATTCTGTTTTCATTCCCCGGTGGAGACTGCAGTAAAGGTTTCTTCCTAGTTTCTCTGTTGGTGGAGACAGCAGCTTTTTCTGCAATTAAAGTACGTTTATTCACACCTACAAATTTCATGTCAATTCACATGCACAGAGGTTAGCAAATGAGATATAGTAACATGCATTGGCTTTGTCTTAAGTACAGCATTAAATGGCTTAATAGATCATCTAATAGAAACATTTTATTATTCTTTGGGTAAAACCTAAAATATAATATCTAAAGGCCATATGTTTAAAGTCAAATATGAAATTCCTATAAGGTTTAATAATTGCAATTTATTATTAATAAATAACAATAAATTCAATGGTTTTGACTTTTGAAAATAGAAAGGAAAGCATAGATTTAATTTGTGGATTAAGACCAGAAAAGTCTTTTCAGTGGTAGTGTTTAGTGCTACAAAGTCATATGTATTTGCCTTTTTTCTTTTCTTTGTCAGGTAATTCCCACTGTACTAAGAGCAGTACAACAACAGGATGAGGAAGCTCTGCAAATTGCACTTCTAGATATGGCTGACTGCCTAAAAAACGCCCGGGAAGTGTTTAAGAAGATCAATGGCAAGTGCCATGAACAGTACAACAGTTGAAGCTCACAGTTGAGAGCCCCTGATTGTCTGAAGTGTAGAATTGTTGAAAAAAAAAAAGGAAGCAAAAACCAACTATCACTTAGGGTATTCCCACTGATGTATTTTATCTCAGTAAATCATTATACTTTCCCTGTGGTAGGCTTCATTAGCTCCATTTTATGGGTAAAGGAGTTTATGTTCAAAGAGAAACCATAAATGACATTAGGTTGTTTAGGTCGTAAACAGGGAAGGCAGAGTCCAAGCTGGGCCTATTGTACTCTAAGGAGCTGCCTCCTCTGCTACTATAATCCAAGCAGTTCTGGAAAGTCAGCTTCTGATAACCATGGCTCTCTGCTAATTCTATTTCTATTCAAGGTCACTAACATCAGAAAAAATTCACTGAGGCCAAAGGCTGTTGAAATTAACAGCTAAATAAACTACTAAAAAAAGTTCTTAAACAGCTGTTTACAAAAAGACATACACCCTACAAGATAAATTTCACAAATTTGTGAGTGTTTATTCCTGGACTTGGAGTTACTGAGTTTTACTCTTTGGCAGGTAGATATGCCTTCGAATCAAATGTGTAATGTATGGAGAAAGAGATCCTGGGGTGTGGTCTATGGAGAGACTGAATTTAGTTAGGTAATTAATTCAGTATTTATTTGCAGTGCTCAGGATGGAACCCAAGGACTCATGATTCACTCTAGCCTTGACTTGGTTCTAGCATCAGTTTATCTGTTGTGAGCACCTAAAGTGATGCGAAGGAAATAAGTAATTGTTGACAGTTTAACTGACCTGAGGACGCATAGCAGTGGGCAGGCGACTCTTTGTCAGTGCTCTGTAGCAGCCTCAGCACAGCCCTTCTGTGCTCACAAGTGGTGGGCAGCAGAACAAGCTGGTCCCTGGGGACCTCCTAGGTGCAGAGGCCCTGATGCATTTCCTGTGGCCTCCACTGAAATACTGTCCTTTCTTCACACTTTGGATTTCCTGTTGAATACTGTTAAACCGAACACTTTCTATCTTTTTCCAGGCTATGTGGACCCAAATCTATTTTACAAAGTTCTTCGCATATATTTGTCTGGGTATGTAGTTGTTTCCTTAAATTTTTTTATCTCTCAATTAATAGAAAGAGCACTCCAAATTTTTATTGATGGTCCCAGTATTTGTTGGGTTTAGATCACTGTTTCTAGCCTAAAACACATATTGTAGAGAAAGAACAGATGATATTTTCAGTTAGTACTAGGCCAAGGATGCTGGGAGGGGTCCGGAGAAACTAGTGAATGATTTGTGTTACTGCAAAGATAAGGTTCCTTTCTGAGAATATATGCTATTTCTTGTTCTTATGCATGAAAATTAGTAGGGGATATGGAAGAAGAGTCATGAAATGTATCATTTTTCTTTTTTTAACCTCTGGTGCAAAATTTCTGAAAATTGTCAGTTAATCCATAAACTGACTTTTCTTTCCTTTGTTGCCTAGTTGGAAAGGCAACCCAGAGCTGCCTGAGGGCCTGCTGTACCAGGGTGTCTGGGACACGCCCAGGCAGTTTTCGGGGGGCAGTGCGGGGCAAAGCAGCATCTTTCAGTGCCTCGACGTGGTTCTGGGCATCGGGCAGACCACCGGCAGAGGTAGGTGGGAAATGAAAAAAATAATTATCTCTTGCCTCAATGCAATCACTACTTTCTTTCAAGAAAATTTTTTTTTATCTGCATCTTAGCTTACTTGTTGATTTTAAGAGAATCAGTGAAGCATGGACCACATAGCCATGATCCCATTTCACAGATGAAGAAGCAGACTAGCTCCTGCTGACCAACTAGGAAGTGGGAGAGTCAAAAGTCAAACTGACTTTATCATTCTCCAAATTGTGAGACTTGAGCATGGAATGAAGCCCTGGTTACCTCTGGAGAAGCCAGTGTCACATATTCTGAAAATGTGTGGTCAGATTTAGAAAGTCTTCTGGAAAAGATACCCAACTGTGGGCAGAAGGTAGGGCTGCTGAGACTCTCTGACAGGAGAGGCCTGGCACTGCTGGTGTGGCTGGCAGTCAGAGCCATGTCTGCACCAAGGTCAATGAACCATGTTCATTATATTTCTTCCGGGGTTTTGAAGAAGGAGGGGAGCAAACCTTCTTTCTATCTCTCTCTGTTTTCTTAAGCTTCTATTTAACAGAGGGAAAACCATTGACTTAGATGAAAATATACTTTTTCTTAATTAAGATACATTTTAAAAAATGATACTTTAAACTCCTTTGGACTCAGTGTCATGATCTGGCAAGTGCAGATTAAATATACCCTGTCTACACCAACACTCTCTTGGAAGAGCAAATATAGTAGCAAATGTGAAAGAACACGCAGAGAAAAATCCTTATTATGAAAAATGAGTTTTGCACTATTTTCAGAAATAGTAATAGTTTCAATAATTAGCATTGCTAGTAGCAAAAGTAATAGCAGTTCAGCCTTCAAAGAGGAGCCTCCTGCTGGGGCTTGAATGTGTGATCTCCTACCGTTCTGATCTTGCTCTGCCTTTGGCCCTGGCTTGGGAAGACTGTGGTATCCTGGTCATATGTCTCTGTCCTGCCCTTTAGGACCTGCAGCTGAGTTCCTCAAGGACATGCGAACATATATGCCATTTGGACACCAGGAATTCCTCTCTTTCCTGGAGTCCTGTCCATCAGCCCGTGAGTTCGTCCTTTCCAGAGGCAGTGCTAACTTGAAGGAAGCTTATGATAAGTGTGTGCAAGCTCTGGTCTCTCTGCGGAACTACCATTTGGGAATAGTGAAGATTTACATTCTAGATCCTGCAAAGAAGCAGTCCAGGGAGGAGGAAACCACCAGTGAGCAATCGGAACAGGGAAACAGAGGAACAGGAGGCACTGATTTCATGAAAGTCCTAAAGACTATAAGAACAAAAACCATGGAATCCCTTTTGAAGGACCGTTAATCTCGCTCTAGCAAGGGTGTCAGCAATGCCTATAAATCTTCATCTATTCCTGTAACTGCTCATTACATCAGACTCATGAATTAATAACATGCAAAAATTTACTGGTGATCCACTGTAAAAGATTTTCAAATATCTTTTTCTGTTTTCTGTGTATTTCTCATAGGAAATTACCAAAAGAAAACTATGTAAGGTTGAAAGAGCTAATATTAGACATTTTGTGGGATATATTTATTATTAGAATATAATTATGAAATTACACAAATAAAAATAATATAAGATGTAATAAAATTTGCTTCATTTTTAATTCTAATTAAATATTCCTCCAGAGAAGATATACTTCCCACCCTGACCCTTCAGAGAGCTAATATTCTCCTGGGTTTGAAAATGGTAACATCATACTTTCTTATATCATACTTTCTTGCCTGTCTGCTTGGCCACATTCTCATTGCATGATAAACTTCAGGATGCCAGAGACCTTATGGTTCATCAGACTCAGCTCTTATAAGACACTTGAAAACCTGATAAATGAATATATCAAAGAATGAAGAAATGTATGAATATATGTATTGAACCTAAGAGGAAATATCACCTTTGAAATATAATTTCTCTTGAGAGATCAGGTCACTGGACATTCACACTGTGGAATTGGTTTATTTAATGATGGAATTCCATACAGTTAGGGCTTGGGAGAAATGTAAGTTGTCTTAGCTACCTCTGCATTTTAACTATGACAAAGTTGTGCCTTTGGTGGTAAAGTAATTTATTTAGGGTCATAGAATTAGTTACAAATAGGAAGGACTTTTGATTTTCTTGACAACACTCATCTTTTTCCCATTCTGCTCAGAATATAGTAGGGTAATAGAGAGGAACTTTGGGTGAGGAGAGGAGCTGAGATGACCTGGCAGGATCTCTCAGGACACAAACGCTACTCTGTCTGAAAGAAGGAGACACCTGGTACATTTGTAGGAAAATGGATGCAACTGGAGACCAAAATGTTCAGTGAATTAATCAGACACATATGCTTATATGAGAAATGTGAAACATAAAAAAAAGAAAAATAAAAGGTAGATAATAGAGAAAATGAAGATAGATCTTTTGCAAAATGGAAGGGAGATAAAAGATGAAGGAAAAGGGATAAGGAGGGGAAGAGGATAAAAGAAGAAATAAGACAGAGCACATCCATGTACTGACTCCAGGAAGAATGTAATCATTATGTACTGCAAATATGTACTATTAAAAAACAAAACTGAAAAAAGTAGCAAGCCAGATATGAGGGGTGTTATAAAAAGTAGGAGAAGAAATACCTTGTAATGGTCCCATGGGTGTTTAGCAAGTACTTTGAGTTCATGAAAACTCCAGCTCTGAGATGGAAAATAAGACAGGAATTTAAACAAGTACATGAAATTTAAGGAAGGAAATGTGCTCAAACTTCTAAATACCATTTAAACATTGCTCCTCAAATATACTCTATTCCCCTGTAATCAAAGAAGATTTCATTTGATTCCCTGGAAAATCCAGGGAAATGTCAATGGAAGCCATGTGTATGTGGCAGGCTGTATTTTATCCTTTTTTCTTCTTGTCAATGATTTTGCAGAGTATGCCATAAAATTTTATAATGAAAAATGTATATGTATTGTATCTATACACCTACACAGTTGTCTTACTTTTCAATACTGGGACAAAATACACGATAATCATAACTTTAAAAAGGAAATATTCATTTTGTCTCACATTCTTAGTCCATGGTCAGCTTGGCCTAAGGCAGAAGCACTTTGGCAGAGGGACACAGAAGAGAAAAAATGGCTAAACCTATGACAGCCAGGAAGCAATGACAGAAGGGAGGAGCTGTGGAAGGATATATCCCCTTCCAGGTCATGCTTCCAGTGACCGGCCCCTTCAGACCAGACTCCACTTGCTAAGGGCACATTTACCTATGGATTCATCTACTGATGAGCATACTGCCACTATGAGCCAATCACCTTCCCAAAGCCCACCTCTGAACATAAGGTTTTTGGAGGACATTCTAGATCTAAACCATAATAATTCTGAGTACATATATACAACTAACTGTACCTGTGAGTAACTTCAAAAGGACAACCAGAAAGGCTATGACATTGTTAGAGTTCTATGTAGTAGGAAAATTCTGAGTGAGGTGATTGACATGTAGGCTCTACCTTGGACATGCATCAACTTTGTGACCTGAAGGACGTCCTTTATATTTTTGTAAGATGAGCATAATAATACTTGCTATTGTTGTTTGTGATCTGGATGTCCCTCCAAAGCCTCATGTGATCATAGGTGGGGCCTTTTAAGAGGTGGCTGGATCTACAGTGTGTGATTGATTCATGGGGCAATCCTGGGATTAAGGATGTGTGATTACTAAAGCAGTCCACTGATTAGTTTGTCACCACCCTAATCCGGGAGCCTAGATAGACTATAAAAGAGGCAGATAAAAGCTGCTAAAGTCTCGTGCTCGCTTTTGTTATTTTCTGCTACCATGAACTGTTTCTCCTCTGCTATTCCTGTCTGCCATGTCATCTTGCCTTGCAGCCAGCCAGTGATGGACTGACACCTCTACAAATTGTGAGCTAAATAAATCTTTTCTTCTTTAACTTTAGGTGTTGAGTATTTTGTGTCAGCAAGGAGAGAAAAGTAACTAAGACATGTGCCCTTCCTGTATCACAAGACTACTGTGAGGAATGATGTGTGAGGTATAATGTGTGAAGTGTTAAGAAAGTACAAAGCACCAACTTCAATATAGGTCAGTCCTGTTGCCAAGTATCACTTAGTGACTCCAGGTCAAGACACTTTCTGAGTTTTCCTGCCCACTGTGCTGGTTGTTCTGTCCCCAAAGCTCTAGGAGGTTGTATTTTAGGAGTTTTATCATTTCAGAGTTACCTAATTCATGCCAATCACCTTGAGATGTAGACCATCTTGATCCTTAGAGCAAAGCCCTGCATCCTCACCTTTAGGGCACCAGATCTGTTCTGACTTGGAGGAGAGAAATAGAGTGGAAGGAGGAGGATGCCGGGTCATTGTCACAGACACTGCACTAGAAATAAACTTCAGAATTTCCTACACAAGGTATGGACACTTATTCCAGAGCCTCCCTCTTTTGGCCAAATAATAGAAAATGAGATTCTTGGTTTTCCACTAATGAATTTACATCTGGATTGAGAAATACAAAGCAAAGTATTGGATATGTCTCTAAAGAAGCTTTTATGTCACACCCTGTACCACCCAGTCTCTGCTTGTCACAGTGAGGGCCTCTCTGTGAGTGGAGTGATCAACAGAGGGTGAAGCTGGCAGCCTATTACTGGAGAAGGTCTTAACTAGACATAGTAAATTAGTAGCCAGGCTCCCATTATCTTTGTCCATTTTTCTGTTGCTAACAGCAAAATATCACAAGTTGGGTATGTTAATCAGCTTTGGGTCACAGTGAAAAAATACTTAAGAAAAGTCAACTTAAAGAATGAAGGGTTTATTTTGGCTCAAAGTCTCAGAATTGTTTATCCTTGCTGAGGTGGCTCCACTGGTTGTGGGCCTAGGGTGAGGCAGAGCACTTCGGTCAGGAGTATGTGGTGGAGCAAAGCAGCTCAGCTGATGGTGGCTGGAAGCAGAAGAGAGGAAGAGGTCAGGATCCCAGTCTTCCCTTCAATGCATGGTCCTACTGGTACCTGGCTCCCTCCCACTAGTTCTCATCTCCTAAAGGTCTCACCACATTTCAGTAGAACTACAAGCTCCTGACCAAGCGTTTGGTATATGGGCTTCTGAGCCACATTTAAGATAACACTGGGTAACTTACAGGGCAATGTGTATTTTGACTCATTGTGCTGTTCCAGGATTGACAGCCAGCAACTGGTGATGCCCTTCTTGCTGCCAGAGTTCTCAGTGGGCAGAAGACAAAACAGCAGGAGACAGGGAATGCATGATTCTCATCTCTCTCCCTCTTCTCAAAAAGCTACCACGACTCAGTATCCTATGACCTCATCTAATTCTAGCTACCTCTGAATGCCTCACATCTATCTACACACCACAGTCAGATTGAGTTTCCTTCTTAATAGCCTACAATGTGGATTTAATTCCAACATGACTTTTTCAGTGGACAAACCATATTCAAATCATAGCATGATTTTAATAAGAATTAATCATCATTCTATCCCAGTCTATGTTCTAGAGATTCATCATGGTGTATTCCTCTACGTGTTGTTTCCCATTTGCCAGGAAAGTAGGTTAAAATATGCATCATTTCCATACCAAGAACTCAGACAATTAACTATTTTTAGTTCTTGCCTTTTATAATTAATTTTTATACATTTTAAAGTGTATTTTATATTTCTATATCCTATTGTTTCTTGCACTAACATATTAAATATGATGTTGCATGGAACTGAGAAAAGTATAGCTCTATTATCATCCCTGTGAACTATTTATGTCTTTTACCCAAGAGCTCATGAGTCTCTTTTACTCAAGAGTCTGAGACCTGTGTTTGGCCAGCAATGAACTCGATGTAGAAATTTACTCATTTCCACAGAATTGTTTTAGATGACAATAAAGATTTGACAAGTTAGAAATTCAGACAGACCAAAACTTTGCCAGATAAGCATACACTTGGTAGTTTCTGAGGTTATTGGCAACTCTGAGATGCAATACCCTAAATAAGGTATGAATCCATATCTAAAACCTTTGATAAGATACCAAGTCCTTTGTTAGTGCTGACACCAGGACCTATTTATACATTAACTCATTTATTCTTTAAAGAAGCTCTGTGATGTAGGTATTATTAACCTCTGCACTTTAGAATCAAGGCAACACAGATGTCAGTAGGTCAAGACATTTTTTCAAGAACATTAAACCCTTTTAGTCTGGCTCCAAAATCCTACTCTTTATCACCATAAGATAGAGAATGAAGATTTTCTACTTCCTTTGGGAAAACCACTAAAGAAGGTCAACAGCTTGATTCACTTTCATGAAGGCATTCTTCTAGTCTCTTAATAGTTAAAAATTCAAAATTCATAGAGCATTCATTTTGATGTCAATCAGCTCACAGAGATAAGGCATTACATTATGCTTCCACTGGGTGATTCTCTAATTGTTCAACTAATAAGAAAAAGTGTATATGATAGAGGCACAGAGTAAGATCGATTCATCTAGCATGGAAAGTTTCTTAAAGGAAGTAATATTGATAATTACTTTTTTTTTCAAGTATCACAATGTTTATCAATAGATACAAGTATATAAAATCAGGGCATGAACATGACTTGATAAACTAAGTAGACTTAATTTCAATACTATAATAAGAGGGACCAATCCAAATTCTCACCATTTGTTTCACACCCACAAAAACCACTTCAAGGGCATTAACAATCTCTCAAAACTGATCAGTTTTGTGCAAGTAAACCATGTTTCTTTTTAAAAGACTTGTGCACTTGCCCAGGCTCAAGGATATTAAAATCTAGCACATAAAGCCCATTACTAGAGGTAGAAATACAGGCAATATACTATTACGGCAACAACCATCAATTACAGTTAAGAATTTTTCTGTAACAACCAAATGGATAATCAAATATTGCAACAACTCAAGTATTACTGAGCAAAGTGCATTTCTACAGTATTCAGTGGTGCTATTCAGTTTTCTAACTTAAACCAGCCTATGATAACTGGCAGCGAAAAAGGTCCTTGCAATAGACTGCCTCTGCTTGAGAACTTATGATGTAATTATTGCATGCTGCTAATATACTATCTAAACATTAAAGACACTCCTAAAATATTTGATGGTAGACTATGATTAAGACATTACACTACAAAAAAACCTTATGCAGAAGGAAATCCTATACTGACGTGCTTCTGCTTTAAATATTGTGAAAACATACAGCCGAATGAATTTTCGCAGTGGTTAGGTCAACTGCAGTTACATCATAGCAACAGTATGTTTTGCACAATTTAAGGCTGTGGCTGGTTCTTTAGTCAGCTTCTTCCTCTGATTTTTCTTCTTCAGCAGTTTCTAGCCAAGTCAGCCACTGATTCAGCTGGAACAAAGCCTTGCCTTTTCCTAGTGAATCAAAGGGAAGGCTTTGATAATTACTTTTAAAGTTGAAATAATTTAATTGTTGCCACTTAATTGAAATGTTTATTTTGAATTTTCAGTCTGAAAAAACGCTTAAGAAATTACATAACTTTACCTGTTGAACTAGCTTCATACAATTCAAGAAATAAACATAAAAATATGAATTCTGCAGATGTTCAGCAGAATCATCTAGTAGACACTACCTTTTGGTGGAGCAATTTTTCTAAAGTATAAATTAACAATGATACTTATTTATTCTATATGCCTGTTACTATTGTAAAAGTCTCATATATATTAAATTCAATTAATTATCACAATGAGCCTATGAAATAGGTACCATTATTAGCTACTTTTTTTCCTACAATGACATTCATACCCTATAGATTTCAGTAGCTTTCAAATGCCACACACCTACAGAAAAGCAAAGGTGTTATGGTTAGGATCCATTGTGTCAAAGGCTTGGTTGCTAGCTGATGGGCTTTGAGAAACTAAATGGTTCATGGGAGATCTAACTTCATTAAGTGGTTAATCTTTTGATGCATTTATAGTTCAGGGGCTTATCAGAATTGAGGGCTAATTAGACAAAGTGGATCCCTGGCATGCCTTTGAAGGGTATGTCTTCTCTACTGCCCTTTCCTCTCCAGCACTTTTCCCTCTGCTTCCCGGCTGCCATGTAGTGAGCAGTTTTGCTCCACTGCCCCTTTCCATCATGCTGTTCTGCCTCATCTTAGGTCTACAGCACTGGAACTAGCAGATCATGGACTGAAACCTCTGAAACCATGAGCCCAAATAATCTGTCCCTCCTTAAGTTGTTTGTGTCAGGTATTATGTCAGATGGATGGAAAGATGACTAACATACCAGGCAACCTAATGCCAAATCTTTCAAACCATTATACAATATAATCTTTTTTTGGAAAAGAATTGGATATTTGATTGTATGAGTCCTCCCCAAGTTCTAAGCTCATAAATCACTTTTCATTACGTTGTAATAATAAAAGAGCAATGTATACAGAGTGGTAAGACCCATTTTTGTTCCCATTACTACCAGTTGGAGCAATTTCCCAAACAGTTCCAAAAGGTAGCTCAGAGCCATTTCCCTGAACTTGGTAGGCAATTTAGGTGGCTGTGTTTTTGGCATAGAGGCTATAGCCTGGGACTTGAGACTAATGGATACAGAAGCTGGTGTCTGGAAAGATGGTGATCTACACTGAAAAGAGAATGGAGATGTTTAAAGTATGCAACCCACATACTAAGGAATCATTTAGTAGTATATTCAGAGCTGGGTCCATTAACACTGGTTTAGAAGTTTCAGTCAAAATGATAGATAAGAAAGCCATACACATGAAGTGAAAATATTGTATTGGTTCATGTTTTCTAGAGGAACAGAATAAATAGGACCCACATACACATATATATGTCATATATATATATATATATCATGTAGAATATGGATAATTATGCAAGAGGATTGATTAGATAAGCTTTTAGTATCAGAGGAGGAAATAGTTCAAAATGGCTCTCTGTGCTCTGAAGAACTAGAAGATCTAGTAACTGCTCAGTTCAAAAAGCTGAAAGCCACAGAGCAAGAGAGGCCAAAGACGCAGCACAAGTTCAAGACTGAAGGTCTGTGAGTTCCTTAAAGAGTCATTGCTAAAAGCCTATGCTGAAAGGCTAAAGAAACTGGACTGGAATATCTACAGGCAGTGGCAGTAGGAAAAGAGTCACTTAGCCAACCAGAAAGGAGCTTTTGAAAATGCAGGCTGACTACCTCCTTCTTCCCCTTTCATTTCATCTCGGCTCCAAGTCTATTGGATGGCACCACCTACATTCAGGGTGGGTTACTGCTGCTACTTTTGCTGGCCTGTATGTCAATCATTTCTAGAAACACCCACAGAAACACTTAGAAATGTGCCTTACTAGTTTGCTAGTTGCATCTTAATCAAGTTGTCAATCAAGAGTAATGGTCACAACTGGAACATCCCTCTATCTTGGGTCTTTATAAATATTTTGATAATAGTAACTATGTATACTTGGTGTTAGAAATGTGTGATAATAGAGAAAGAAACAAGTATCTAAAGCTCAGAATGAAAGTCTTCTCAGAAAATCTTGTTACTTCACATGCTAGATGATCATTAGTCTGTTCTATCTTCATGATCAGGTACGATACACCAAGAACTCACATGTTCTAACCTCTTAGATATAATATGAACATCAAGATCTTCATCTTTGGGCTGACAACTCAGTTAAAAATCCATTTAAAAAGCAATGTAATCTATGTGGAAGTCCTAATTGCATCTTTCCTACAGTGGAAAGTATACATGCACTTGGATTTAATCTTTGGTCTGTAAACTGTGTACATTACATGCCAGTTATTGAAAGGTTACCATTTGATATTGAAATAGTCAAGAACACAATAAATAAAATAATATTGGAAGATTACAAAATGTCAAGATTTGTCTGAGAAAAGTAAATGTTGAGGTGTAAAACTACCATTGGGTTATCAGAAATGTACATTATTAAGTGTTACATCTGCTTTAACTCTTTACAGGTTAAAATCAGGCTGAAATAAAAAAGGACACTAGTGTACTTAGCTCATTCAGAGAATGTAAGCATGAAACTGTTAAAGACATTCTCCACATATTCATCAATGGAAATATGACTACTATGTACTCATTAAATTACGGAAAATTTTTCCCATGTTCATAGAATGTGCCCACCTACCAGCAACAGTAGTAGGTACAGGTTTGACAATCTACCAGAAAAAATCCTGGAAGAAATATGAATGTGTATCCAGATTTGTTTAGCTTATAAAATACTTCTCCAAAATTATCTACTTTGCAAAGTACTATAAATGCATCTTGATGTAAAAGTTTTCTGATGTTGATTTTGAGATTTGGGATTATTATGGAACCAAAAAAGAAGATTTAATTCCAGTGATTACAAAAATGTAGAAATCTTAAATCTAGACAGGAGAAACTTAATAGCTCAAAACAGGAAATTACAATTATATGTTCCATGCTCATGAGGCTCATTGAATTTTTTAAATACTGCAACCCATAATTTCAGCAGAGGAAAATGTAAGTGAAAGTACTTTCTTCTACCTGGTCATTGTAAAAAGATAAACTGGCACTATGAGCATACCTAAGGCCTTATCACCTGCTCCTTCTGTGGATCTTCCTAATAAGGAATATGGCATCCTTTATTGGAATGATCATGAATAGTTCTACTTCTTCACCACAGCAGTACATTCCTAATCTAGCCATTGTTACATGATAAAGGGGCTCATTGTACAGCAACAACTCCAGTACAAACTCTTCTTACAGGAGTACAAGATTGTTCTTCAAAGCAGCATAAATGTTGACATCTATTTCTTTAAGAAAATATTGGCAGGATGACATAGCCAAGTAGTAGATATGTATAGGTAGTTTTATGATAATTCTCAGCTTATCCTGCAGGCAGGATATTGATCATAAACCTAAGCAAAAGGTAATATAACTAGATACAGAGAAAAAAAATTTAAATTCTAGCTCATATCAAGCAGAGAAAACTGCACTATTTACCCATTCTTTTCATATTTTGTAATGAAAATTCTAGTTTTCATTGATTATAAGTCCATTTCAATAAATAACTTTTTGTAGCCTTAAAGAAAAGTGATTGTTTTATTTTATATAACTTCGTATTTTAGAAAGCATTTATAAGTTGGATTTTTAATCCATGCCCAAATACCTTAATGAGGAGGTAAAGCACAAGCAAACATCATTCCTCATAATACAATGCTCAAAAAGTAAAATAATTAAGTAACCTAACTTTGCCTTCAAAACTTGCACACAAAATTACTCCATTATGGTTTTCTAAAAGTCAAAATAGAAAGTATGTGTGGGAATTGGGTTTTTATTGTTTTTTTACTTTTGAGTAAAATTTACCCTTAAAGAAAATTAATTCATAGACTAGGTTAATCATAATGGATATTTTAAATAATAAAAAGTCAATGTGTGTTCAAAAGAAGAATAGTACTCGATTTTTTTCCAAATCATACATGCAATGGTTATGATGTCATGACTATGTTAACATATTTTAAAAATTTAAAGTATTTTCACTCAATGTAATTATTTATTTTCTGTAACCCTGCCAGTTAAATCAGAAGAAGAACTATTTTTCTTATTTTGTGTTGACTTTCAAAAGTGTTGTTAGCAGGGGATAAGAGAAAAGGAGAAGACCAGAAACACCCATCTTTTGAATAATGTAGCTTTTAAAGAATACATGTCCCAGGCCCTTTACTTCTTCAGTGGTCATCAGAGCATTCAGGGGCTAGCGCTGCATCATGCTGATATAGCCCCCTCCCATCTTCCCATTTCTACTTGAGAATCTCTTTTAAGCTACTGTGCACCTTCAAACAAAGAATTAACTTGTAAGGAATTCTCTCTCAACTCTATTCCCATAGAATTTTAAAATTCTCTTTACATATATGTTACTTTTTCCCTTACAGAATTATTACAGTCTCATGTATGTGTTATTTCACTTGCTTACTGGTCAGTTTCCTATGGATAGGTTGTTGAGATTTTCATTTTTGCATGGTAGTACTTACTAATCTATTTCAAATATTGTGTATTAAAAGAATATGACCCTGTACACATCAGAGTCGCTACACAGACCCCTCATTTGTTCAATAATCATTTAACAGTGAAGCATAAAGTAGAGTGCTAGATTCTGAGTAAACAGGGATAGAGCTACCCATTGTTAGGAGCTCACCAGTGGTGAGCTGTACAAATGAATGAATGTTAGTAACACGATGGAGTAAGGGCCATGAGAATGTAAGGTGTAGCAGTATGAGAATAGCAGGTGTAAGAGTATAAAAGAGCCACCTCTAAACGCAACTTGAGTGCAGCAAGAGGAAAGTGGGGTTTTCCCTAAATAAAATGAGGAAGGAGAGGATAGTGCTGCAAATGATATGTGTAAGAATAAGACTGCTTAGATTAGACACTCGGTGAGTTTTAAAGGGTGAAAAATATAGATGCAAATAACAAACCATGATGAGAAAATTCCAAAAAGTGAAACAAGAATGTTCAAGCATGGCAGCATAAGCACTATGTGTTTGAAGAAGTACTCATAGCTCATTACGACTGAAGCATAACAGAATGAAATGGGTAATGGCAGTGATGGTAAACAAGCCTGGGTAGGTAAGTGAATGTATACCACAACTGGCCTCAAAAGAAGATCTCAAGCAGAGAAATTACTTTATTACATTTAGATAATAGTTAAATGAATAGCTGCAAATTTTAAATAAATATTTAAATGACTCTGGGAATAGTTGGAAAGAAAAATTGCAAGTGATGGACATGGGGAATAATAGTAAAGGCAAGATAATGAATTAGGGAGCTGAACAAGTGATCCAATTATGAAGTGATTGGAAAATATTACAGGTTGTGTTTTGAAGTTGAGAAATCAGCGATGTGGTAACTGGGTAGTGATTATAAGATCCTAATAATAAATAGCAAGGAACTTAATGAATAACAATAGATTGGAAATGGTGAAATATTTGAAGAATTGCGGTAGTAAGGCTGGCAAGCCTGGTGTGCTGGGGCCTATGGTTCAGATGGACAGGGGATTTCATGCTGGTCAATGATGAGAGTCCAGCCAAAGTGTGCAATGCAGAATGCCCCTATGCTTTGCTTCATGCTCTTCTGTCAGCAACTTAAAATTCTTTTTTTTCCTTAGATTCTTTTATTGGTACATTTTAGGTATGCAATACATTTACATTTATCATTGGTACTTGTACCTTTACATGATATATCTTGGTTCTAAAATTCTCAATAATTTTGAGCAAAGGAATTTACATCTTCATACATTATCAAGTCCCCCAAACTATGTTGCTGGTTCTGAGAGACATCATTTAGTAATTATGAACTACAAAAGGAAAATGTGTTTTGTTCTTAGAAGACAGTAAGTAATAAATTCAGCTTAGTTGTATCACTAGGCAGTGGACTCCCTGCTCAAGGCCTTCAGTTAAGGGCTGTGAATTTTAAGTTTTTGCAGCTGTATTAATGAAAGATATATAAAAAAGTTTGATGAGTGAAGATATTTCAGTGAAACTTCTAATCCAAGTAGGTGTATCTAGTGTATGCGGGGCTGTCTGGGTCTAGAGATCTGAAGACAACCAGCTGGAAAAAGGAGGTGTCCTCCTGGAGAAGGTAGCTGCAGTCTCTGAATGGATGAGTCACCCAGAGACAAGAGAGTGAGAAGAGGAGGAAATCAGGCCTAAACTGTGGAGGTAAGCAATAGTCAGCTAGAACCAGAAAAAAAGTTGAAAAAAACCCAAGAAAGGAAGCCATGCTTCTAGTGGCTGGAAGTGATGGCTTTAAATCAGATTGTCTGTACTTCAGTCCTGGTTTTGTCACTTGCACGAAGTATATTTAGCTCTAATGTAATTTTTCTGAGCTGTGATGTCTTCAATTGAATTATTAGAATAATAATAACACCTAACTCACAAGGCTTTTGGGAGAGTAAAGTGAAATATTCTATGGAAGAGGTACAATCAGAAGGAATAGGTGTCATGGAAGATGTGAAGAAGGGAAGAGATTTTTTTTTTTTTAAAGCCAGTAGCAATGTCAGATGGCCACACAGTGAAACAAGGAAAGGACTGGAAAGTCCCCCTTGAATTTGAGAACAAAGAAGTAATAATGAGCTGGAGAAGAACAATTTCAGTGTGCCTGTAGTGTGGGGTGTTTGACCATTTAGATTTTGTGCTTTATCAATTTAGAAACTGAAACTAAGCATATCTAATGTTGTTATCAGTGAACATAATTGATGGCCCCACAATTTCAATAGTAAAAATATTTTCTTCATTTTCTAGGTGTTTTTTTTTTAATTCCACTTCCCAAAGTCTCAAATGCTTAGTCTAAAAGAAATGAAACCCCTGTTGTGTAGTCCTGTGTCTTCTTGGAAAACTTAGAACTTAGGATTCTAAAACTCCCAGTCCTACTGTTAGGAGAGGAAATTTCTGACAACAATTAAGTCAACCGACTTCCTCTTGGTAAATAAGAATGAAGGGAGAATGTCATCCTGAGTGGGGTTCTATGTTCCTTACTAAAGGGTATGTTTGTGGAGCAAGCTCTAAAATGGTACAGTATAAACCAGTATGAAATTCTACATGACCCTACATGACCTCAAGTACCTTGTTCTAAAAATATGAGGTCCGTAATGAAACTCCCAAACATTAATGGAGTCCCAGACACTGGCCTCACTGCTATAAAAAATACAAAGCTGTTAGCTATGATTTTACCTTAAGGGGGTGTTGTGGCTTGTATCTAGATATCCTCTCAAAACTTCATGCAGTCATAAATGAGGCCTTTTGCAGGTGGCTGGGTCTAGCATACGTGATGCTGGGATCAAGCATATGATGCTAGGATTAAAGGTGTGAGTGCTAGCTGTTTTAAGGGTGAGTAGCCTGGATGTTTTGGATAGGTTCCTTACTTGTCACTTGTTGCTTATTGCTGCTGCTGCTGCTGCTGCTGCACGTCTTCTGCTATGACCCTCTGCCATGCCACCCTGACTTGGAGCCATTTGATTATGGATTGAAACCTCTACAAACTGTGAGCCAAAATAACCCTTTCCTCCTTTACCTTTGAGTGTTGGGTATTTTGTCTCAGTAATGAGAAAAAGTAACTAAGACAAGACGCTTACAGTCTAATAGGAAAGACAAAGTGAATATGTTAGTAATAATCATATCAACTCAAACTTAAAATTGGATGTGAAAAGATCTCTCTGGTTGTATTATCCTTCAACCAGAGAAGAGTTCTGAAAAGGAGTCCATGTAAGTGTGTATTAGCACTTCAGATGCATCTTTAAAAAATGAGTCAAGTTCAGATAGAAAGTACTTTGGGTATAGAACATACTATGAATAAAGAGACAAAGTAAGACACGCACTTTACTTCAGGAGCAGCAAATAATTTTTTGAGGGCTTGACCACAGTTTTATGTACAGCTAGAAAGGTGCATAAGAGTCAGATCATGGGCATAGTTTCATGCCAGTTCAAGAAAATTTGAACATTGTTTCATCATCAATGAAGAGCTCTTGAAAATTTTTGTGGTAGGAACTGAAATATTCACAGGCCTACAAGTAACATAGGTCTAGATGGTGGGAGTAAGAAAGATTAGGATCTAATGCAGAGACTTGGGATAGAATTGATGGTAAAGATTAGATGGAAATGCATATGAAGTGGTGACACACACTTGTAATCCCAGCACTTTGGGAGGCTGAGGCAGGCGGATTGCAAGTTCAACCCCAGCCTGGGCAATTTAGTGATTTAGCAAGAACCTGAGTGAAAAAAAAGAGAGTGTGTATGTGTATGTGGCTCAGCGGGAGGCCCTGGGTTCAATTCTTAGAGTGTAAGAAAAATAAAAAAGAACACTGAAGAAGAGAAAGCTATGAAAACACTGTGAATATATCCAATGCTGAAATGGAAAAAGGAGTCAGTGACTGAAACAGAAAAGATAATAGTACAATGGAAAAGAAAAGAGAAAACACACAATATTAAGAAGAGATTCCAGAATGAGTGGGAAAGGAGAAAATTATGAGAAAACACTGTTATGTTAAGTGCTTCTTTTATAGTTTTTCACTTATTCATCAGATAATGTCTATTGTTTCCTGCAGGTGTGAAAATAAAGGTTTATAATTTTAAGCTACTCATCAACAGGCAATAGAGATGACAGATAATAGAGCAGAGACATAATCTTAGGTCATTCTTCCAGAGTTACCAGTGGGAAACTCCTGCACCAAGAAGCAGCAAGTCAGGAATGTGGTCCAATTCTGACACCAGCTCCCAGAATAACTTTCTATGGTTTGATTCATTACCATAGTGTAGCAGACATCCCTGCCCAGTACTAGCAGGCTATGAGTGGCACATGCTTCTTGCTTTCCCTAATTTGGCTGTGTTGCTTTATATCAGGAATCAGACCAAAGCCCTATAGGACTCAAATGGCCACTTCAGGTAGCAGAGTTGGGCTAGTATTGCTCCTTTCCTAATGGCTGTCACTGAGGCCTAAGTCCTGGTCTGTGAAGTGGCAGAGCTCTGCAGAGTTACATGCATCTGAGGTCAGCATGATCCCAATTAAAATCCTTTCCCCTGAATTATGACTTCTCACTGACCCAATGGATTGCTTGTTAATTGCACCCTGTCCCAGTACCAGTTTGTTCTATCCAAGCAAGATAAGCAGTGCTTACTCCCTAACAGCCCTGCCTAGCATTGGCAGTGTTTCACTAGATGTCTTCTCTGCTCCCTATTCCTTCCCATGATTGTATTCAATAAATACTGGATGCACTTGGGGGCTTTGTCTTGATGCATCAGTAGCACTGATCAGGTCCCAGGACCTAGATTCTATCTTGTTTACTGTTTATATTAACCTTTTTATTAACCTAATTATTTAATTAACCTTGTGCTATGGTGGCTCACAGGAGGCCAGGACCCACTGTGGGGGTTCTGGCAATGTCCCCTTCCCTGTTCCCTATACCATAGCTCTTGGGTTCCATCTGAGTCATGAGGGTGTTGACCTATATCATTTACTTATAATGTCCAGTTCTAGTACTTTATGATTTTTATTTAGGTATGTATGATTTTATTTATAATGTTTTGGTTCTAATATTTTATGGTTTTTATGGTTCTTTAATGTTACAGTAAATTCTTGAGAGGATGCAGAAAGAATGTCTGACAAATAACAAGCTCCCACAAAAGCATAGCTAGGCCATCTCTTCGTATGAAATGAAAGGAGACCAAGAGGATGGCTACCATACTGAGCTTGAGAAACTGAACTTAGTGGCATAAGAAACTGAAATCAGAGGTTAGTTGGATGTCGAGCTGAGGGTCAGTGGGTAATTGAGAATATCTCAGATAGCTTATGATGAGTGGTAAACATGTAAGGCTGCTTTTGACAGATGTCCTTCAGAAGAAAAACGCCCCTGGGTACAAATGGATGAGTAATCATAGTACTTCCTACTCTTAGCTTTTTCCATTTTACAAAAAAGGGGAAGGACAAATGTGGTTGAATAAACTGCTTCCAAATAAATTTGTTCACAGCATTATGACTTATGTTCAAAGTCCACCGAGAAAAAGGGAGGGCATTCAGACCATCCAGTGCAGACTGCTGCCCTGGAAGCCATTGTGCTGGGCTCCCACATTAACCTGTTTGGAGAACAGAGCAACGACTTGGAAATCACACCCTAAGTCCCAGTCCTCATTCTGTTAACAGTCAGAGTAATGCTGGACTGGGTGTGTCATGTGCACTGCCTCAGTTTACTAATCTGTAAAATGAAACTGGTAGTACCTAATTCATAAGTGAGAATATCCATTCTGATGGTAGGTTCTCAAAAGTTTTTTGAGAAAAGGAGAAGTTTGAGTACAATTTACTGTGTCAATTAAATATAAAAAGTTATTTTTGAAAATCTGGAGGGTTGAATGAAATGATCTGTTTAGGTTCTTTTCAAGTCCATTGATATCCATGACCTCATTTGTTAAATTAAAAAAAAACTCCATTAAGCAATCAAAGATTTCTCAAATTTATTAAGCAGCATTTCTTAAAATAAGCTGAAACAACCATAATTTAGATTATATTTTTCAAACTAAAAAAAAACTGTTGTAAGGTTCTGATATATACTATTTGAATTCTTCTCTCCACTGTACTTCTCACTGATCAGAAACAACTATCTGAATGCAACTTCTACTTTTAATAGTTTGCTCATTTTGCAGTAATTTTGACCCCATTGTCAACATTCATCATGAATCAGCATCATGTCAGTGAAGGATTTGATCAGCCATAAATAAAAGTCTAGCTCACTTCCCCATTCTCAAATGTGAACATATTTGTCTCTGGGTTTAAAAGCAATTTTCTCTTTTGCATGTACATGAAAGGAAAGGAGGGATTTTCTTGGAGTTGGTTTGTTTGCCTGTTTGTTTCAACCAGTAGTCTTTAATTGTTTGCTCAACTTTGTCTCAGAGCAAGGTCCTGACAGGCTGGAATTCAACCTCAGGACAAAGTTCCACCATACTACTAAAGACAACCAGTGGATTCAGTTTTGAAGCTCCCTTCCCCTGGGTCTTTGATTATTTGGATCAGTTGCTTCTGCAGTGGCAGCTTCTGTGCAGGTATCAGGAACAAAATTATGGAGCCTCAAAGACAGAATTTGAAGACAACACTGCCATTGTGTTTAGGAAGATACCACATTTCTGAAGAGTATGGCTTTCTTCTTCCAAATCCTCTGGTAAGCATAGGCCCTTGGAACAGGTAGGTGTCTTGAGATTTTGGGTTTTTTTTTTTTTCAATTTATGTAGCCATTTAGAGACATGTAATGTATATACCATATTGTTAATCTAAGGAACATGCTATAAATAACAGGGTGTAACTGCCAAAAAAAAGAGAAAGAGATGTGATAGCTCTAGCTGAAGACTGTTCAAATACAATGCTTTGAAGCCAGAAAAATTAGTAGAAAATTGTTAGTTATCAAGGAAAAGACTGTTTAAAGATAAGTTGTACAGACAAATAGCCTCAAGAATGGTAGTGTGGTGCTTCCAGGTACATTCTCCCACATGATGTATGGTTTCCTTGAACAAGAAAGAGATGGAATTCCCCATTATAGATCCAATCTTTTGGATTAGATACATGTTTGGAACATAAATTCTGGGAGAGCTTACTCCTTAGTAAGGACTAAGTCCCTGCTTTTGACATCTTGATACAAAAATTTGTCTTAACTTGTTGGTGGAAGAAAAAGAGAACAGCAGGGAACTTCGGTCTTTCTAGAGCTGCTGAAAAGGATTAGACGGTATCAGAAATTTCTAAGAAGAGGAAGGAAACTTTGAAAACAAAGACTACTACTAAATTCTTAATTCTACTCAGAGTAAAACCTGTTATGCAGTTGTTTTACCAGCTAGTTCTTATCATTGCTATATATTTTTTAATTAAATGTGCTCTGAGATATACAATACTAAACTGCAAGAGTTCTTGGAAACCAACTAAATCCATTCTTGTGCCCTTCTGCATATTTGGGCTACTTGAAGTCCAGAAAGAATGGCATGCCCAAAGTCCTATTAGCTGCAAATGCAGAACTGGTCCTTAGGACCCTTGGCATCTTTTTCCAACCACTTTATAAATAAGGGCCAAGGCCATTTAGTTAAAAAGCTAGGGAGATGATTTTTGCAGTCATCATAATTATTTATTAGAAAACTCCCAGCCTAATCCAACCACTTATTTATGATCAACGAACGATCTGGAATTCATTGAACTTTGCTAACTAGCTGCTCCTGTGATTTTTTTTTTTTTTTTTTTTAACGTTTGAGGTATTACTGTAGGAATTTAAATGAAGATAAGAACCACTTACTGATCTCAGAAGTTCTCTTTAGGGAGCAGTTGGCTGTGCAGTCTAGTCACAGAGCTGCAGTTCCCTGCTGAGGGGACAGTGTGTGGGGCTGCAGTCCTGAGCCCTGGATCAGGTGCCCCCAGGCCACCCCTATGGTAGCCAGCTGTTTCCACTTGCTAGATACTGATCTGATTCCTGAGAAGCAGGACTTTCTGAGAAAAGTCCCGGGCAAGCCAGAATGAGTCAGCTACCTTAATTCACACTTAGCACCTACTGTGGCTCTGACTGAGTCACAAACTGACCTGTGTTTACAATCGTGCTCACAATACTACTATGAATCATGGATGCAAACATAATGATAGATCCAGAGTAAGGACTGGAAGCCAGTTCTTGGGACTCTTAGTCCAGGGTTTGTTAAAAACTCCAGTCTGTGTGTATAACTTGGAGTGTTAACTCAGGAATAATAACATCATCCTCTCTAGTTGACAAGGAAGAAAGGGCTAATAGACCAACACATTTAGTTGAAATTAAAAGTGTGCCCAAAATGTGTAAAATAATATTGCAAAGGAGGTAAGCGTTAGGCAGGGCCACAATTGTAGAGTTCCCCTTACTGTTGTTTCCTAAATATCTAAAGCAGAAGAGAAACAGTAACAACATCAAGTGTTTGCGACGTTCTGAGCCTGATAGAATCTGTGTTGTGGTTTAATTGATGGATTTCCCTTAGAAGAAACTTCCACTTCTGAGCTCTTGTAAAAACATTTCCTAGTTCCACTTTGTGGTAGTCATATTTTCCAGAACTCTCAAATGCTAATCTTTTCTTTCAGTTTTGATTTTCATTCATGTGAGAATTTAAAATATCTCCTTTTTGGGGGGAGGTGTAGAAGAAGGAACATTTCATAAGAAAAGGCCCAGGTTTCCTCAGAGCTCAGGACACACTTGGTTCCAGCGCTGCAGGCAGCAGTGTTGCGACCGGGCACAGATTGGGACTGTAGTGGGTGCACATCCTCAGAGGCATAGCCAGGCTCTTCTGGCCTCTGGGTCAAGGACACATGTTCCTTCACGTCAGCTGGGCTCAGTGTGTTCTTTCAGGATCTCTTCCATATGACCTTGGGCTTCTTACTGTAGACTTAAAGTCTCTGAAAAAAATAGGGTCAAGCTAATGAAGAAGAAAATACTCTAGCGAGAGAGGAGGAGACTGACTTCATTCAAAATATTCTATCCCATTGTTTCTATAAACTCAAGCATTTCCAAGTTCTGACATTTCAGAATGAATGAAAACTTTCAGTATGAAAACTTAGCATCTCACAGACTCCTAACTGTAAATATACCACAAAAATCCTTTGCCAGATTATGTGACCTACATGTGTACATGCAAGGATGTGTGTGTGTGTGGGGGGGGGAGTTGGTAATTTCTCTTTAGACAAAGATTATAAGAGCTTGGCAGAAAAGCAGGAACCAAGGTAGGAAAACAGGGAGATCTCAAATGTTGAGCTCTGAAATTTGGATTTAATACATCTGGTAAGATGATACCGTGCAACTAGTATTTGAAGAGTTTCCTCTCAGGAAACTCTATTAAGAGCAAGCTAGCTTAGAGCATGGATCCTGGGCTGCTCGCCAAAGTTCCGTAGGCAATTTTAAAAAATGCCAATTCAGAGCTCCACTCAGTTAATTCTGAATCTGAGGCCTACCTTGCCTCAGTGCTGGAACCCCAGATGGAGTGAAATACAGCAGGAGCCACCAAAGTGGTACTGGGAGAGAGGAGGGGCCACACATAGGAGGCCAGCTGTGGAAAAGAGGGTGTGTGGCTCAGGGAAGTACTAGGAAAGACCAGGAAGTAGTTTACATATGAAAATAAAGGAGATGCATTATGTGAACTTTTTGGGCAGGAGAAAAGGATTGGTGTAAATAGCTGTGAAGATGTTAGAGCTTATTCTTTATTGTGATCAATCAGCACTTCAGGAAAAATGACTGCATGTAAAAATTCAAAGCGCTTGACAGAAGCAGTGGGCTCCAGCTGGTTAGAAGAAAACAAAATTAATTGCCACGGTAGGGTACATTTTCTAGACAGAAATTATAGATTGGAAGAGTTGAGATATTTCTTTGAACAATGATTGCATTTCTGGGAGCATGGCTGATCAATGCCAAATGGGGATTTCAGACAATAATGGTACCATAGTAGCAACAAAGAAAAAGAAATCATATTTGATAATAGTTAATATAGATCTAGTTTTAAAAATGTGTTTGAGGATGGGAAGGAGTAGAATGGATGAAGTATGAATTTTTGTGCAGTAATAAAGGAACCAAGAAAAGAGGGTAGAGATGAGGGGAATTAGACAAACAGGCAGAAGGAAGTGGAGGTAGGGGGTTGCTCACCATGAAATTTTAAACAAGGCAACTCGAAGATGTTCTCAGCTCGGATTTAAACTTTCCAGGTGGATGTGTCTTATTTTTAGAAGGGTTATCACCTCACCCACTGCAGGAAGTGGAGAGAAAAGGTAAAGGGGAGAAGGATGATGGAACAGCAATGATTACAAAAAATACTGTCCTGTCCAGAGATCCCCAACCCCAACTTTACAGGGATGAAAAGGAAAAAGCAATGAAAATTGACAATGTAAAATATACAATGGTCAAGGATGGAGCAGAGGTAATTCAATGGTAGAAGGTTTGCCTGGCATGAGCAAGGCCCTGAGTTCAGGCCCAGCACCAAAACAAGTATTAGTATTCAATACATAAATAATATAAATAAATAAAAGTTTAAAATTTAAATTTTAAAATAAAGAAAATTAAAATGGTCAGTGAAACACAGGGACACAAAAATCATGGCCAGTAGCTTTGATTAGCATTATTAATTGAAGGTTTAATCTTGAGTTGATTTTCATGAGATGTGTTAGCTGCCTTCTCATTGCTATCTGCACTATGGAGCAGGAAAGCTATCAGATAATACATCCTAGATCTTTGCACTAAAGACACTGTAGGTGGTAAATTTTAAATTACATTTTCTATTTCCTCCAAGCTTTTTAGTCAATGAAGCTCCATAGTCCTAGACAAAAAAAGGATATTTTATAATTTCCCAAATCTAAATTAAAACTGAAATTTTCAAATGCATCGGCAAAATTTATTTGTAATCTCTTATATTTCATTAAGAATACAGCTTTTCTTGTATTACAAACTCTTTATAACATGTACCATGTACAGATAGGAATAAAGCCATGGAAATGTCTGCATTGTACAGGGCCCCTTGGTAACTGACTCCACCTCTGCTCCTCACAGTAGCTTTCACCATTAACAAGGTTCTTGGTAATGAATTCATCTCCATCTCTTAAGCATATTTCCTAGCTGACCACATTTCTCTGGCTCGACCTAGTTCAGTCTATCATTCTATATCCCCTGATCTGCTGCCTTCTTCCTTGTTTCTTTATCCTTGCTCTTGGCCAGCTGAAAAACACTCTGAATGGCAGGCAGGTTAATTTTTTAAAATGAAATCGACCATGACACTCTGCTCTTTAACACACTCCAGGAGCTTGTTAACATACACTCAAATGTTTATTATATTACACAAGGCTCTTCACTATCTTTACTTCCACTTTACTTTGGTGCAATATCCTGCCAGTTTCTTTCCATTCCCCGCCTTTTCTGTAGATATTTTTCTGGTTTATTTTCCCTCAAGTTTTTATGTTTAACTCTCACTGTACTATTTTCTTAGCCAAAAAAGTTAAGTTAACTTTTAAGTTTAGTTAACTTTTTAGTTAAGTGTTAAATCTAACACAGAGTTTATTGTTTCAGTAAAGGATATTTTAAAAATATGTTATACTTTAGATTGCAAATATGTTAAGAAAAATTATCCAAATTAAAGTGAAAGGCTGGCCATGGACCCTGTCAATGTCATCGAAGTCTAACAGTCTTACTGTAGGATCATTAACCATAAAAGATGTCCCTGTTACTTGCTATTCATTAGGAGCCAATATTGGATATAACATGTTAATTTGTAGATTTCTGAGCTCCAAAAGATTTTTGTTGAGAAAAAAATAACCCTTATGCTTTAGATTGTACTGCTTTACTGACATTAACTGGCCATGTATTTAATCTGGCAAATTTATTTCGAATATTTTCTCAAAACTCCATAATTCCTCAAGTTCCCTTTGAACCATCTTTTCCATGCTTCTGATTTCAGCCTTAATGAGCTAAATATATTTTGACACAAATTTTGTACTTAAACGAGTCACTTTTTAAGCTTTTTGAAAATTGAAATTGAATGCAAAAGCCTGGAAAAACAAGTATAAAATGAGAAATTGATTTCCAAAAAGAAAGGAAAACAAAAATGGTTTTGTTGTTCCTGTCATTCCACTTGGCCTCCTGAGGGGTGAGGTCTTCTGAGGCCACCTGGTCTTATTGAGACAAGGGATAAGAAACAACAGGTTCCTCTCTGTGTTTAAATCTGAAGAGGTGTTGGGCAGTGCACTGAACTTTGAGACAGAAGAGCTGGCCAGGAAGCAGATGTGAAATGGAGAAAAGTCATCTGACCTCTCTGGGATTGAACTTCCTCTCTTCCAAATTGGAAATGGTGAAATGGTAAGTCCTAACTCACAGCACTTAGAACACAGTGCAGATAAATGAAAAACAAGCATCTGTGATAAAACTAAAAGGTATTAAAAGAAATGATGTTGAGATTAGATAAGCATGATTTGAGTACTCCATTAGGAATAGCTGTTCCAAATATACACATCAAAATATAATAACCAAAGTAGGTGAAAATCTTTTCAAACTCATTAGCAGTCACAGAAATGTAAAATTTAAGAATGGAATGGGTAGCAAATTGATAGCAATCTGTGTGGTATATATTCTATACAGCATATAGAAAACCACACAAGAAACTTTGAAGAGTCATACTTGCTAGAGAGGAGGATGAGAATTAGGATATTTTGTATTTTGTGCTTTATAGACTTCATATTTTGAATATTCTGTCATATGTGTTGATTACATTTTTAAAAGCATCATGCTTGAGATAAGGTATTAATGAATTTAGTACTATTTAATATTAAAAACTATGAAATTGTAATGCAATTAATACCAGTCAAATCTTAAAAACATAAAACAAAAATATTAGTAATGCTTAATGTCACCAGAAACATAGATGAATTGCCACTTCTAATATGCAATATGAATGTATTGTTGTGGCTGCCTGGATGTCCTGAATTGATTCAAGATGACTCTTAGTGATCATTTTGACTTAAGGGAAGAACTAGAAATCACATGTTCACAGATCCAGCGAATAAGGTGGCTGAGGACAGACTACAATATTTTTACCAGCCTGCCTTTCTATTGGGTAGTACTTGGCAGCAGCATTGGCTGTATTTTTATCACTCCTAGTTAAGACAGGAAAACACTTTCAGAACTGCTGAAAAAGAGACAAGAATGGTGGAATAAGTGTGTTCAGAGTGATGAGGAGTATTTTGAGGGGGACTAATATGAGTGTGTCTTTTACTGTAATGAATTTTTAAATTTTTAAACAGCCATATTTTTAAATTATACTTTGCAAGTGTAATAATCATCTGATGTAATTTTTCTGTAAGGAATGAAAGTTGTTTTCAACTTTTTACATGTATGTAATACTAATCCAGAAGATCTACTTTTAGGAATTTGTCCTAAGGAAATAATAAGAAAATGTCAAAAAGATATGAGCAAGGATTACTGTTCCAAGTTGTTAATCATTGAGAAAAATTATAAGTAATTCAAAATACTCGCCAGTAACTAATTAGAATACTTTGTAGGCTTTAAAACACAGGACATAATTATCTATGAAGGAAGTGTTGGTTAGTGAGACTCCACTTGTCCCATCTCTCATACTGGAACTTAAACTCTGACAACAGAAAGTCATTGACATAATTCACCACTTTCTCCAATTTCTAGAGGAAAAGCTAAAAGGCAGAAAACATTTAAAATTGATTGTAAATTACTTTTCAAATCCTTTATTCCCTTCAGAATTACTTGCAGGGTTGGTCTTCACAAGTTTTCAATTTTAGTGTGCATTGGTCAGCTGGAGGGACAATAAGAGAGAGGTTGGTCCCACCTTGGTGTCTGGTCCAGGATGCCCAGGATGGAGCCCAGGAATTTGCATGTCTGACAAAATCCAGTCGTGCTGATACTGCTAGACTGGGGCCCACACTTTGAGAGTCTCATTTTTTAAATTGGGGTGATACAGAAATTCAAACCTTAGACTTTAAAAAGGAAGTGGATGTACAAAGGAAGAAGGAAAGTATTTGCCCTAAGAAAAGTAGATATTAAAGAAAAGTACAATTCAAATCCTCAGTTAATAAAATGAAGTATTTAGGAATTTTCATGCAAGTCAGGAAGCCAAAATTCAGGGGACTTTCCTATGATTTCTTATCTAGGCATCAAAGAAAGAAGAGAGGTAATAATTTAGTTACAGCTTCTTGTCTTGAGGCTCACTTGAAAGGCAACTTCTGAATACCATGATTCTGTAACTTTGGTTTTATGTTACAAAATTAATGTCAAGTCTACTACTCTATTATATTTTCACTGAATTCAGTTTTTGTTCATAAACATATACATCATAGAGGGAAGCTGAAAAATAAGTTGCCAGTTCAGTTAGTTCATCACAAATCTGCCTGCCTTCGCGTGTGTGTATATGTGTGTGTATGTGTATGTATGTGTGTGTATGTGTGTGTGTGTTTTCCTGGGACTCTAACCCAGACTTTTGCACATTAGGCAAGCGCTGTACTGCTGAACTATATCCCCAGCTTCTGCCTGTATTCTTGCTAGCATCTTTGCTCTGCCACTGTTTTGTAAATTCCTAAACTTTTATCAGTTTAGTTATCAGCTTTCTTCATTTCTGTACTTGTAGCTGAGTTTTTGCTAGAAAAAATGACACAATCCTTCTTATCAACATTTTTTTCTCTGGGACAAGATCAAGGGAAGCAGAGTATCCTGTGCCTACCAAAACCTGATATGCTCAGAGAATACAGGAGCATGTGTGACATCCTCCATATCAACACCCACATCTACGGTGAAGACAAAACACTTAAAACTGGGATAATTTGATTTGTTGTCAAAGCCAGTAAAAGGTGCCCAGTCTGTCTTGGATTGATTCAGGGCCAAAGATAGAAAGGAGATTAAATAAAATCTATAGTTTTCAGAGAGTATAGCAGGACATTCAATATACCACAGTTACAAATTAATTAGGAGCCTGAGCCCAGCTTTCTCACAGACCCTCAGGACACAGGTGTAATAAGTGATATCTGGGTAGCTGATAGGTCTCTGCCTCTCCAACTTTATAGTTCCACACTTCCCTGAGTTCTCAATGTACCTTCTTACTATCTAGATGTGTGTATGTTTAGTTCCCTTTCCTTTCCCCTCTATTACTAATTTAATTCCTACCCCATCCTCAAGTCACACAACCAAGACTTCACTCCAATGTACTGAGAAGATGAGCTCCTAAAAAGTGAGCCCCTTCAACATCTGACCTCCTTTCACCACATCAGGGCCACATGTCCCATCTGACTCTTCATCCCCTCTCCCCTTCTTCCATCACCTCCTACTTTAAACATTCCCCTGTCTCTCCAGTATTACATCTTTCCCTCTTAAAAGTAGCGGACTATAACTGACCATGTATCTTATTCTTAAGACACGTCGCTCTCAAATTCTCCCTTTACTACTGTTTCTATCAAAAAAGCACTATATTTTCCTTACTTTGTCAAAACATTAACATTTGAACCCTACTCCTTGGCCCTGGCCTTAACCCTGACTCTACACCATGTAGAGAAATTCGTGTATATTAGGGACTTCTAGTTTTGTTTTCTAAATGAAGCATTCTTGCCTTGGCTTTCTGATGATTGTCTACTTCTGGGAAATCCTCTAATGCCTTACTTCTACATGGTTAATCTCTTATGGTTTGTCAAACATCCAGAACTTTCCTTTTCATTTGTATTAGTGGATTCAATTTCTGTAACTGTCCTGTGAGTTTTCCCTGGTGTGCTAATTTAGGCTTTCTTCCTGTTTCAATTTGCAAATCTTCAGAAACAATTTATATACTTTTGTTTTCAGTTTTTCTGCAGTTATAGTCTCATATAAATTTTATATTGAACTTCAGACTTCTCAGTACAGTCGTAACGTTGGGTTTCACAGACTTTTATGTTTATTTTAATTTTAACTTTTTGTAGTACTTGGGATGGAACTCAGGACCTTCTACATGATAGACAAGCACTCTACCAATCAGCCACACTACAAGGCCCCCCATTCCTGGTCTCAAACATGTGATCATCCTGCTTCAATCTCCTGAGTAGCTGGGATTTCAGGTGTATACCACCCTATTTGGCTCCACAGATAATTTAAACTTAATAAATTTAAAAATAAGTTCCCTACCTTTAAACTCACTCTCTGACCTTTACAGCATTTTGATCTCAGTTTGTGTTCTCACTCATTTAATCACATAAAAACACTGCCTTCAGTTGTACAGGTTGTACATGGAAAAAGGAGTTCCAGATCATTGGGCTGGAGCAGGTGTTGGAAAGGTCTTAGGGAAAGGGCCAAATAAGCTGTAAGCTTTGGATATCAGGTGTTTTCTGTTGGGGCTACCCAACTCTGCTGCTCTGACCCAAAAGCACCATCGGAATATATACATGAGATGGCTGGCTTCCTATAAAAACTGATTCATAAAAACAGATGTCATTAGCTATTCCCTGAGTTAGAGCTGGGACACTGAAATCCACACTCCCTTCTACAGGAGTGACCCAGAGGACCCACAAATGTGGTTATTTGAGGGAGAGATTTTCTTAAGTTTCCATCTCCACATGGAATCATTACATCATTTCCTTCTTATTTTCCAAATACATCTTAAGTACATACTCTGTCCAACTTCACTGTCATCATTTAAGTGTAGTCTTTGAGGACTATTTCATAGGCTTCCTTAGGCGATTTACATGGTAAAATCCTACAAACAAAATTATCTTCCTGAAATTTAAATCAAACTTGTGGAAGTGCTAACACCAACTTACACAAAAGAAAAAAATTATATAACCTACACAAAGCACATATGATCTGAATTCCTAGATTCATCTTCCACCAATCCTTTCTCTTGAGCTTTACACTCTAGCAATACTGAATAACTCATAGTCTGAAAAGAACACACATCTGCTTTCCTGCTATCCTCGCTGCCTTTTCTACTTTCCTTCAAATTCCCACCTAGAAAAGCCATGTTCCTACTCCAAAACTATACTCAACTGTCATATTTTATGACTATTTCACTTTATTTTCCCACAACTGACAGAATTAGCCCTACTTATTTTTTTTAGCAAATTCTGAAACTTATACACAAATTAAACATATTATGCAGCTTTAGGTTCAATTTGTCCACAGTAAATTTGTCTTCCCTACTAGACTGCATAAGGACAAACATTGTATCTGAATCCTCTATGCTTCTGCATTATTTGGCATGAGGACTAGTCAGTTCTCAACATTCATTGAACTGAAATGACTTCAGTTCTCCTTAAGTCTGAAATCTGAAGGCAACTACTCTTCAGAGTTACTTCCTAGAGACATCAATAATACTGAGATGTTTCTATTCTAAATGCAGAAAGAACTTCCTGAATATTACCAGCCCTGGATGGAAATTGCCAACAAGCTCCCTTACTTGATTGAGAGTCACCAGCTTCGTGCTTGTGTAAACAAGGTAAGTGTACTGTTCTTGCTCTTTTTGTGAGCCCTGTCTTTCCACCTGGTTTTCATCTCTACCCCACTGTCTTTCTTCAGCCATGTGGAAATGGGCCAGGTGACCCGGGGAACTGATCCTGGCCATTGGGTTTGTCAACAACTCTACCTTGGCTTTTCTATAAGCCCAATGACTCCTTCCTGATCATGTGTTTCCCTAAAGCTTCCAGAGCTTCCATAAACAATACCTGGAACATACTAAGTACTCATGAAGTGTTTTTATAAAGAAGAATGTGGCTGGGAATTGAAGATAAGTTAATGGAAAAGGTGTAGCCTGGGAAAAGCAAAGAATGAAAATTTCAGGAACCTCATTCACCAGTCAGGGTCCCACCTCTCCACAAGTCTGTTCTGCATCCTGTCAGCGGTATCTGACTCAGAAGAATTTTCCAGTTATAAGGTCATGGTTGGCTATGAGTCCTGCAGAGGTAATTATGTCGGCAAATATGATATAAGCATTTATGTATATGATGAGCAATATATGACAAAGAGCAATTTGTCCCAAGACTATGTCAGGAACAGTGGAACATCTTGGTCCCAGGAAAACTGAAACTACCTTAAAAGGGCAATTACTTCATTTTGTTACTTAGTGGTCATGTAGTCTTAAATTTCTTAATCTTGGAATTTCACTTCTTTAAAAAATGGGAGAAGTTCTGATCTCATAGTATCATTGTGACGACCAAATGACTTTTGAAGGGGCCACCTCACAGTTCCTGGCAGTTGTCAATGTTCAATAAGTGTCTATGGCTTCCTTCTTATCTGGTCTGTGACTGCTATAATCGTGCCATGTAGTTTCACAGTTGCAATTTCATGAGGTTCTCCATCCTTCAGAACTCTTCTTTGCTGATGTTCAAATTAATGGCTATTATTACAAATTCGCTTTAAAATACTTCAAATTCCTGCTCTGTACAAAGCACAAGATTAGAACCCTCTAAAAAAATAAGAGGCTCACTTCAGTGTCCACAAAAATGTCAAACTAAACCTAGTAATTTCTTTGCCTGTTACATAAAAATTTTCATTGATCTGACCAAATAAATATAGAAAGAAGAGGAAAGAAAAATATATGGAAGTCCAGGAAAGTATAAAGGATAGAGTAAAAACTTTAAGACTTTTGTACTATATTAAGCAAAATGTGCATCAGATTCACAAAGAAGTTTCAGTACCAATGAAAAGCATTCGAGAAAAGCAAAAGGAGACACCCATGAGCCCCGCTTGCTCTCCCACCTCAGAAAGGTAGAGAAAGGGGCGTTGGTAGCCTGGGACAGTGGACAGATGGACAGACTAGAATGCACTTGTGAACTATGTGATCCTTGGTGCCAAGGTTTCCTCAGACTTTCTCTGATCAAACTGCCATTAATAAAGAGAAGGACTTGTTCACTTGGAGTTCCTGGTAGTACAGGAAATTGAAATCAATTAACATTTGTGCTAGGTTTAATAGTGCCTCTCTAAAATTGACACACATATTTGTAGAAATGATCTTATTTAGAAATAGAATCTTTGCAGCTGTGATCAAGTGAAAATGAGATCACACTGTTTTACAGTATATGGTAAATCTAATATCACTGTTATCCTTATAGCAAGAGGGCAATTGGATGCAGAGACATAGATACACAGCAAAAGATATCATGTGAAGATAGAAATAAACAATGAATGATTCTTATAAAATATCCAGCTAGATAAAACCACTTTTTCTTTACATTACCAAAAACAGAGGGCTAGAACAGTTGGAAATTAGTTGTGAAGAGATAATACTATAATTATTTCTACTACCATGAATGGAGCAATAAATAAAAATGCTTGTCCTTTGAGGCATTTCACCTGTACAGATAAATAATTGGTGAGTTTAAGATTTGATCTTACAGTTGGTTCAGGCCAACCACCTTGCTCAGGAAGGCCCCTGGTTTGTCTATCTGTATTCTGAAACAAAATGTGTTCATTGGCTTAGATTCATCCACTTACATTTCCCAGGAGGATGTGTTCACAGGGAGCTTTCTAAGAGGTTCAGACATATTCTGGAAATATAATAAGTAGAGAGCCAAGTTAGCCATTGCTTTTGATAAATTGTACATGTGTACTCATGAATATGATGGACAAACCAAAGTTACCAAACTATATAGAGATAATGGATGATTTAAAAAAGAAAAGGGTGGCCTAATGGGCATACAGAGCCAATGACCTCTAATAAATAACCAAAAATGAGATCTGTGCTTTTAAAATTCTAACTGGTGTCCAGGATATTGCCTTCATGAATTAATAAAGACTGACATGTAAAATGATCAACAGACTGCATTTCTGAAAGCAAAGGAACAAACACACAAAAAACTGAAATTCAATTAAATTAAGTAAAACACTGATTGTTTTAAAAATGGGATTTAAGGATTCCTTTGGGTTTCATAAACATAAAACAAAAATCAAAGACATGCAAACCATCAGAAAAAATGAAAATATATTAAAATAGACACACAGATGGTATGAATTCCATGTAAGAAATGTCCTGTAAAGAGACTAATGGAAGTGGAAGAAAAGAAAACTTTCAAACTAATTACAAGAATAAAATTTTTCAGATCTCAAGAAACATTTGAGTTTTTATAACAGGAAGACAATGTTGGGAGCCCACAGTGTGTCACTGTTACCTTCATGCAGCTCAGCTGCAAGACCAGGCCCTGACAAGCCAGTGAGAGCTGTCTCCACCTCTTACAATGACAGACTTGGCCACATGGATGCTTGCAGGGGATTTGGTGTCCTGGGGCCAAGTCTGTGGCTTGCATTGCAAGCTGGAAAAGGCAAAGGCTAAAACACTCACTAGTAAACTGGATTGAATTTCCCGTGCATAAAAATAATAAAAAGGTGTCCTTATAGATGCTGGAAAGGGTATGTAGCAACAGCAATATTTTTCTCATTACTGGTGAGAATGTAAAGACAGCTTGATAAAAGCTCTTGTAAAGCTAAGCATAGACTTGGGATAAAATTCAGCATTAGCATTCCTAAGTATTTATCCAAGTAAATTGAGAGTTTATGTTCACAGTGAAACATGTATGTGAAATGTTATAATAGCTTCATTTATAATCAACAAAAAAGCCAAAATAAAAATAAAACAAATAAAAAACTTGAAACAACTCAGATATCCCTCAACAGAGGAATGAACCAATTAAACTAAAGCCATCCTATATAATAGGATACTATTTAGTGATGTAAGTAAATAACACTTTGATTTGTGCAACTGCACAGATGGACCTGAAATACATTAAACTAAACCAAACATGTCAGACCCAAAGCAGCACACTGTACATTTTCTACTCAGATGGCATTCTGGGAAAAGGGAAACTGTCACTGGTCACCAGCAATTGGTGAGGACAGGGTAGTTCACTACAGAGCAATGTACAGGGAGCCCCCTGACATGGTGAGCCATGGTGGGCACAGGGCTCCACACATCCCAGAACCTGTAGAATTGTGAACTAAAAAGAATGGACTTACATGTATGTAAATTTAAAAAACAACACAGTATTTTGGGAGATCCCAGGATGGGATGAACACTGCAGAAAGGAATCTAACTGGACTCCAGAAGTACGTCCTGTTTCAATCCGGAGTGTAGAGGGAAGAGAGAGCTCTGGAGGAGATGTTTGACTATAAGTAAGGCCAAAGAAAAGATGAACTGCACAAAATCACTGGACTCTGGCTGTAAGCTGTTTCTCATGAGATAGAAGTTAACAATCTTGAAACTGCTTTACATAATGTACTTGGATTGAGCCAACAGGCAAATGGATGTAGATGGTATTTCACCGTGAGAGATGAAGGTCACAGGTTAACAAGGTGAGAGACTAGAATTAACCTGTGGTAAAAGATTGGATATCAGGAATATATGTAAATGGATACTGTATTTGTGTATATATGTGCATTTGCATACATATAATCTTATACACACACATTTTCTAGTTCTTTCTACTATGAAGATCTAAGAGTAGTGACATTCCAGGAATAATGAGAAAACCCAGTGCCTAGATTTATAATCCCTCTGAAAAAAAGAATCAAGGCTTCTTGATTATACACCTGGGAAAACACAAGAGGACCCTAGAACATCTTGTCCTGCCAGAAAGTTAAGGTGGTGTGGAAGAAAACCTGAAAGAGCTACCAACAAACAGCCAGGCTGAACGATTTGTATAAGCAGATAAACAAACCAGTGCATACAATGATTATAAATTAAAGGAAAAAAAAGCTGTTCATATTGATATTATTAAGAATCAACTGAGAAATATTTATAAAGTTTGAGGAAAAAGAGTTTTTAAATATAGAATTGTTTTGTCCATCACTGAGGACAGAATGAAATGTTATTACTCAAATCAAAGTTAAGAAAGTGTGTCTTTTTCTCAATTGCTTAGGAATTATTCTAATAAAACAAACACAAATCAAAATAAAGGAATTAGGAAAGGGAAATAGGAATATTTCAGAAACATTCTGAAATGAGAAAATCTATAAATTTTATGATCAATTCTAAACAATCATTGATAACATAATTGTGGTAAAAGAAAAAGAATCACAACACTAACGTGTATGTGCATGCATGTATTGCACACCTGTAGTCCTGAGACCTGTGTTAATGTGATGAAACTAAAATTTCTCAGCAACATTTTTTTTGGCAGGACTAAGGGCCAGGGCCTCATGCAAACTAGGCAAGCACTCTACCACTTCATATTTCTTTTGAACAAAACTTGAGACATAGTCATGTGAGAGTTGTAAAATCATCTTTATATAAATTCTCTATTCTGTGTTATAGGGCAAATGAACAAGAAAAATAATATATATTTAATAGCAAGGTAAAAAGTTTGCCTCATCCCAGGCTCCTAGGGCAGAGAAGCTGAGCCGGTCCCAGAACCTGGAAGGAAGCTACCCCACTGCCATCCTAAGCTCCTAGGGAAGAGAAGGTGAGCCAGTCCCAGCACCCAGAAGGAAGCTCCCCTGCTGCCATCCCAAGCTCCTAGGGCAGAGAAGCTGAGCCGGTCCCAGCACTCGGAAGGAAGCTCTCCCACCACCATCCCAAGCTCCTAAGGCAGAGAAGGTGAGCCTCATGGGTGCCAGAAGCACACCTCCCACCCTGTAGAAATGAGGATACATGTAAACAAGCCTCAAAAACAGACTTCTGGATCACCTACAGCAACCCCAAAGGGAAACAAGATGGAACAATCTGATACTCAACCACCTGGACTCTCTGAACTGACAACAAAAGAGGATCTGAGAAAAATGAAATCAGAAATAATTACTCAGATAACAGCAAAGATTTTGCTCATGGTGTAAGACATGATTAATAAATCTAGAGAGGAAACAGATAAAAAAATAGAGGATCTGAGGAACATGATGGAATCCCAACATAGGAAACAAATGGAATCCATAAAACAGATGCAAACAGATTTCCAGGAGATTAAAAACTCCATCGAAAGTCTGCACAGCAGAAAATGAACCAAAGTGAGGATAGAATTTCAGATATAGAAGAAAAGATTGCAATTAGTGACCAGGAAAAGAAAAATTGCTTTAAAATTGTAAAGGAACGCGAGAAATCAATCCAGCAGCTGCTAGACGATGCAAAGAAGAATAACATAAGATTGATTGGAGTCAATGAAGAAAGAGGAGAGAGTGCAGATGACATAAAAAAACTGTTCACAGAAGTGATGGCAGAAAACTTCCCAAGGAGGGGAAAAGAACTTGACATACAGATAAGTGAGGCATATAGGACTCCAAATAGCCTTGATCAAAAAAAATCTACACATAGGCATATAATAGTTAGGATTCCAGAAATCCAACAGAAGAATAAAATTCTACAAGCAGTGAGAGGAAAGAAACAAATCACATACAAAGGAAAGCCCATCAGAATCACAGCAGACTTCTCAATGCAAACCCTCAAGGCAAGAAGAGCTTCGAGAGATGTATTTCAAGCCCTAAAGGAAAACAGCCTCCAACCCAGATTGATGTATCCTGCAAAACTATCGTTCAAAATGGATGGAGAAATAAGATACTTTCATGATAAAAAGCACCTCAGGAACTTTATGAATATCAAACTGGCACTCCAAAAAATTTCAGACAGTACCCTAGGAAAAAACAATGAGGATCACAACCCCAGGAAACCCAGCAGACTGAACACATTGGGCCTGACAAATGCAAAGGGGGAGAATCCAACAAAAAGAAAAAGTCATGACAAGGCTTTTAAAACTTTTAACTTCATCTCCCTAATGAGTGTATAATTCAATCTCGTTATTGTACTGATTAGTATTTTTCTGATTCTAGAGTTGCACACCTTTCCTTGTGCTGTACTGGCTATTTATCATCCTCTTATGTCTACTTTTTAATTGGGTTATCTATTAATGAGCTCTAAGAATTCTTTATATATTCTGGTCATAGGTTATATGCATTGTAAATATGGTCTGTTTAAGGACTGCTTTTCATTTTACTGATGTCATTTAAAGTTCTAAATTTTGATGGAATCTCATTTATCAATTTTTTTCTTTTATACATCATGTCTTTTGTATCCTAGGTAGTTTTTGCCTACCCTAAATTCATAAACATTTTCACTTATAATTTCTTCTTAAAGTTTTATACTTTTAAGCTTTCATATTTAGGTTCATAGATCCCTTCAAGTTATTTTCATGTATGGAAATAAAGGGTTGAGGTTAATTTTTTATGTACAGATACAAGGTGTTCTAGTGCCATTTGCTGAAAACACTACCTCTTCCTCGGAACTTGAATCGAGTTTATATTCTATAAAATGCTAATGTTAAATAATCTTTCAAAACTCAGTGAACCATATATGTGTGGTTCTATTTCTAGATTCTCTGTTTTATTCAAATGATCTATATGTCTTTCCTTACACCAACACTGCCTTGATTACTGTAGCTTTAGAAGAAGTCTTAAAATTAGGTACTAAATGTCTTCCAACACAGTTTTTTTTTTTAACTTTTCTAGGTCTTTCGTACTCCTGCATAACTTTTAAATTTCAATATCCAATTCTTCATTTATAGCAAGTATACACAGATCTCAATTTTTATATATACCTTGTGTTTTCTAATCCTGCTAAATTCAAATACAAGTTCTAGGGGCTCCTAGAGATTTCTTAGTATTTTCTCTGTAGATGATCATTTCATCTACGTATAGAGATTTTGCTTCTACCTTGCCAATCCTATCCTAGTTGTGTCATTTTATTGCCAGACTATTTTGGTGGGGCCTAGGTTTCAAAGTTTAATGGACAGATAAAGAGTAAGCATATCTGCCCTTGTTCTCCACCTTAAGGAGAAAGCATTGTATTTTCTCCATTCATATAAGGCATTCTTGCTGGAAGTATGGAGTACATGTCTTTGATCTGTTAAGAATGTTCTGTTCTACTTCTGGTCTCCTGATAGCTTTGACCATGAACAGCTGTAGAATTTTGTCCAGTACTTTTTCTCCGACTAGTGACAGGATCATATGGCTTTTTCCTTTCCTCTGTTAAAATGATGACTTTTGGGGGTGGATCTTCCAATGCTGAACCAACACTGCCATCCCTATAATAAAACCACTTTCTACATCCTGCCAGATCTGACTTCTAATAGTTTGTTTTGTTAAACAAATTTCTATCTATGTTCATACTTTTTTCTTTTATTATCTTTATCCAGTTTTAGGATTAGCACAATGTTGAGTTCCTAAAATGAGGGGAGAAGTATTCCTTCTTTTTTCTGCTTTAAATGTTTGATATAATTTATCAGTTAAAATGTATATGAGCCTGTTGTTGTCATATAGGTAGATTTTCAAGCTAGGAATATACTTTCTTTAATAGGTGCTATTCAAATTTTATATTTCCTCCAGAGTTAGTTTCATTAATTTGTCTTCCAAGGTACTTCTTAGAAGTTGTCAAATTTATTTCAAATCAGATTTTTGGAATATGCTTTCTATATCCTTTTAAATTCTGTAAAATCTGTGGTAATGTCTCCTAGATCTTGATATTGTAATTTTAAAAATGTATAATTGATATTGTGTAACAAGAAGAAAAGGTCTAAAGGTGCAGGGGAAGTGGGAGGGGTAAGGGAAAGAAAAAAAGGGAAAAGAAAAAATATGAGGAAAGGAAAAAAATGGAAACAAAGTGTTTGCAAATAGGGAAGGGTGGAGTGGGTGAAGGGAGGGCAGGGGAAAGAGAAAAATAAAAGAACCAAGATACTCATGTAATGGTACAAGAAAAAAGAAAAGTTTGCCTTACCAGTTCTCAGGATATAATATAAACTATAGATATTGAGACCAGCTGGCATTGGGGCAGCAATAAACAAAGAGAGGCTAATAAATTAGTACAGAACCTACGTAAAGATCCAGGTATCTACAAAAACTTAAGGTATGACAGAGAGGAAATAATACAGCAGTGGGGACCTAAAGGCCTCAGCAGGAAGGCACTGAGCCACCCCTACAGTGCAATGGGGCAGAAGAGGATTCGATCTGCAACTTTTACCACAAAGTACACTCATTAAAGATGTATTAAGAACTTAAATGTAAATACAAAATTTACCAAACTTTCAGAAGGAAATTTAGGGAAATATATTCCTATATTGGAAGTAAAGAAGAATTCCCTAATAAAACATATAATTAGGATGTTTTTTAAATAAACTTGATAGCATTCAAATGGTACCTTTATTCATCAAAATAGGCCAAATGAAAGGGGAAAAAAAGCAAGCCATAAACTCAGAAAAGATATTATCATATATAAAGCTGAAAAATAATTTTAAAAAGAGATTATATCCTGAAAATATGAAGTCCTAGAAGTCAGTATGAAAGACAATCAGAGCTGGGAGTTTAGTTCAGTGATAGAACACTTTCCCGACACGTGCAAGGCCCCGGGAGAGAGGAGAGGGGGAGAGAGAGGGAGAGAACAAAAGGAAAAATCACATACTTTTCTCTCCCAACCTAAGTCCAGAAACTGGCAGAATGTTAGAAATGTTAGTTGAATACTATCAAGGAGGACAGGTATTCCGTTGGTGCAGTATTGTTTTTATCTTTCCATTTTGATGTAAAACTGCAATTTCTGGTTTTAGTCCAATTTCATTTATAATAATGAGTTTTAATATCCTGTCGTAAGGGGGAATAAATTATACATTTATATCCTCAGACACTAATAATTCAGAACAAATAATTCAGAACAAATTGGATTAGGAATAAAATGTGATAAACATTTTGTATTCATTTTTGAAAAAGGTATTAATAATAACTCTCTAATTATATATCTTTTCAATGTGCCCAACTACAGTATAAATTATGTTAATGTAATGCTCAAATAATTTATTAAAAGTAAACAATACGGAAAATTTAAAACAAACAAAAAATGTTTTACATTTAAGATGAGACCGAACTAAAATATTTCTGCAAGTACATGCTTTCCATCTTGTAATGAAGCGGAAATATGGAATCAAGTTGATTGCCTGGGTGAAATTATTAGGTGTATGATTCACTCCCTATTTCACCTTTGTTTGAGTAGCAAAAGAAAAAAAAGTTTCTCTGCAGAAGCTTTTGTTTGCCTTTTTAATCTCTCCAGTTGTTTTTGACTGTATGTTTGCGTGGCAGGGTGAGGCCAAGGACTCTGGAATGCACAGAAAAATGCTTTTCTCTACCAGGAGGAACTTTCTCACGTTGAGGTTTCTTTTCTTTCTTTTTTTTTTCTTTTTTCTTTTTTCTTTTTCTTTTTTTTTGTTTTTTGGAGACAGGGTCTCGCTATGTAGTAGTTCAGGCTGGCCTTGAACTCACTATGTAACTATGTAGCCCAGTTTGGAAACTAAAGATCCTCCTGCCTCAGCCTCATCTGGGCTGAGAATTTAAGGCTTCCCTGTAGGTAGCCGTGGCTACTTAGCACTTGAATTGTGGCTGAATACCTGAAGACACTTAACTTAGTTTTGAAGACTTTAAAAGAGCCACTGGAGTTTGTATTTTTCCTATTATTTAGTATTGATGCATCTCATTACATATTGACTTTAAAATATATTGTTAAAGCTCATTTCAGGCTTCCTTTTTACTTCTTCTTTATGTCGCTGCGGAAAGTCCCTATAGAACCACTCAGGACGGCACAGGCGTGCTGACCTGGAGCCTGCGGGGCTGCACCGCGCTGTGAGCTCCCCCAAGCTGTGCGTGCCCAGGAAGGGGCTTTCCCCAGTGTGACTCAGTCAGGGAGGAGCCCGCCCCCTGGCGGCCGACGAAGGTACTGCTTCACTGTCCCCGCAGGGAGCGGGCCGCGCTGTTCGCCAGGGGGTTCAGGTCAAGCCAGCTGAACAGCAGTCAGACTTGCTTGGGCGCTGGACTTCAGGACTTTCCTTCCGCCCCTCCCTGGCCCTGTGGTGAGGGCTGAACCCCGGCCTCCCGCCTGCGGGCGCGCCCTCTCTCACTCTGCTGGCCTCACTTCACCCACGCTGGAGAGAGAGCTCGGTGACCACAGGAGGACTACAAGCCTGGCGCTGTCCAGGGTTTTGTGAGACAGGCCTGCGGAAGCTGCCTTGGACGGGAGACTGAGGCAGGAGGACTGCAAGTTCCGGCCCAGCCCGGGGAATTTAGTGACTTTGCAAAGCCTTGTCCTACATTGGGGTAGGCTGGGAGTGTAGCTCAGTGTGAAGGTCCTGAGGTCAATCCCAGCACCACCAAAATCAAACAGAACAGAACCAGACAAATAGCTCCCCAGAAAAGCCTATGACATAATCACATCACGGCGGTCCTGAAGACCCTGACAGCCCTCTCACCCAGCAGGAGCTCAGCGATGGGGGCCCTGGCCAGCCTAGGGCAGGGCCGAGCAGTGCTGCTTGGCCCTGCCCTCGTAGTGTCCTGGGGCCGCCGAGGTTCAGTGGGCGGGCTCAGAGCCCAGCCCACCCGGCCTCCAGCCGCTAACCCGCCCGGATTCCTAGCAGATGCCCCTCCTCAGCTGCCACCTCCTGGAGGGCCACCGCCAGCTGCGCCTGGCCCACCTGGTTCTGAGCGCCGTTACCATGGGCTACGTCTGGCAGGAGCGAGAGAAGCAGCCTGCGGAGGTAAGGGGTGAAGACCTGGAAAGTGGGTGGCTTCTTGCTCTTTTCCTGGATATCAGTTCAAGGAAAGGCGAAGAGCCCATTCATTTACTTATTTTTTAAAACAATGTGTATTTTAAATTATAATTATTCAGTCATGTTAATGTATAGATCAGTGGGTTTCACTAAGACCTTTCGATCCGCGACGATGTCGTGCTTTGATCATATCCACCTACAAGCCTGACTCGTCCTTTCTTCTTTTCTTCCTCCCCTTTCTCCTTTCCTAAAATCCCTCTTCTACTTTGAGATCATCTTTTTCGTTGCTTTTAATGTTTTCACATATGAGAGAAAACATCTGATCTTTATTTTTCTGTGGCTAATTTTGCTTAAACTGATGCCCTCCAGTTCCAACCATTTTCTTGAAAATGACATGATTTCATTCTTTATGGCTGAGTAATAGTCCACTGTGAATATGTATTCCATATTTTCTCTACCCATTCATCCGTTGATGGGGATAGAGGCTGTTCCATACCTTGGCTTGGGGAATAGTAGCACAGTAAGTATGAGTGGACAGGTATCTATTTTGTGTTTTGACTTTATTTCCTTTTGATCATATGATAGTTCTGTTTTTTAGATGTTTAAGGAACTTCCATATTGCTTTCCATAGTGGCTGCACTAAATTACATTCCCACCAACCATGTATATTGCTTCCTTTTTCTGTAATCCCTGCTAGAATTTGTTATTTTTTTTATAATAGCCATTCCGATTTGGGTGGGGTGGAACCTCAATAAAATTTTTTTTTGCATTTCCCTGATGGTTAAAATATTGAGCATTTTTTTCATATATTTATTGGCCATTTGTATCTCTTCTTTTGAGAAGTGTCCGTTCAGCTCATTTGCCTGTTTAGTGAATGAATCCCTTGTAAAAGGCCCATTTCAATGGATTCTTTTCTTTCCCTACTAAGAAGGGCACATTGTCATTTACCACTAGTCATTACTTGCTTAACACTGTTCTCTTCAAAGCCAATTATTAGCCTATCTCTTTATAATCTATTCAAATCACTTCTGACTCTGTGCAACATTTTACAGGTTCAACCTCCACTTTGGGACATGACTTTCTTGTCTGATCATCCATGGTGTAAATGAAAAATCCTTTCCAATTTCATGAGTGTAGCTTTCTCAGAACTCTCATCCTTGCATACCTTCATCCCAGAACTCTCCAGTTCAGTGAGCAGCCACCCTGTGTCTGCCCATCCTGCCCCTCACCTTGTCACACAGGGCAGGAGGACAGAGCTGAAGCTCACTTACAAACCGTATCTCAGCACAATATTCTGTATGTTCAGATTGTGCTGAAATCTCAGCACAATATTGCATGGAGTCCCCTTCACCATCTACTCCCTAGGGCAGCGGTGGAGTGCATCACTGCATTATTGTGTTTTTCTCTTAAGGCAAAAGATATTAACGTAGAGTTGTTTTTTCTAAACTAAAACCTCAGTATTAGGGTTTAATTGCAGTGTTGGTGCTTTGTATAAGTGGGTTGAGGTTGCAGTTCAGCTGTCACTGCCCTCAGGGGCATTGTCCTGAGTTAGGGGCAGGTGGGTAGGGAGAGGGGTGGGCTCCCAGAAAGGGCTCTTCACTTCATCCTTACTCTGTCCCCTCCCTTGACTCCTCAGCTAAGTGGGCGACTCCCTTCCCCACAACTGTCCCTCCCTTGCCTTTGAGGAAAGCCAACTTTAAATTTTAATTTCAAAACTCTCTAAAGTTCTTTATTGTTTCCTATCCCAAACCATTCTATGCCATATTTATCTAAAAGTTAACATTCAAAAAAGATAGAAATAGAGCTTCTTTCATAGATGTTTCTATCCTAAAGGGAAAGGGATGGGAGGTGAGGAGCAGAAGGGTTTTTTCCCTAACCTACACTCATTTAGCATTTTCCATGTCCAAAAGCCCCCGTGGAGCTGAGCAGCTGTTCCAGGCTCTGTGGTGGCTGCTCAGGAGGACAGCAAGCTCAGCAGCTGAGCCAGGCATGTGGACACGGGTTCTAGACTTCAGGTGTCCTTTGGGTTGAAGGAAACCGGTTGTGTTTCAATGCTGTTAGACCTTGAGGTGTGCACCAGGGATTCACTTCCCAAAGTGCAGGCTGAAATGATGAGAAGTCGGGTGGAGGCAGAAGAGATGAAGGAGGGTGGAGGGGGTCTTCCTCAAAAGTTGTTACTGGGTCTGACTTCTGAAGGGACCGACAGCAGGTAACACACAGGCTGAGTGTCTGTCTTCTTCCTCTCCCTGACTGACACACAAACACACACACACACATGTGTGCACACACACCCCTTAGCTATCTCTCTGTGAGTCTATATCTATCTGGAGAGAGGTTTTCCCTGTGTTTACCTTCTCAGCCCCTGATTTATGCCTGCACAGTTTGGTAATCCTCTTCTTATTCTCACCACTGTGTGCTCACCCACATCACAGCACATCCTCCTACGAAGTACTCCTCCTGGTTGTTGACAGGAAACTGTACAAAGTGCATAAACAGGGATCCCTTAGATAATTCACATTTGGTTCCTGGTCATCTCTCGACCACAGGATTGCTGGGATAAGTGACAATGGCTGCCACCTGTATTTCTAGACTGTACTAATTTTCCAGATTTATATCTCAAAGGTACTGCCAAGAAGCCTTGCCATTCCCATGGTGGAAGTCTCCAAGATCCTGGGGCTCCCACCCATCTTGGCCCACTCTGACCTGGTGCTGACGAACTGGACTAAAAAAGACCCCAAAGGGTAAGAGGGAGCACTTCTAATCTCATCACATGAGGCCCAGCAAAGGACAGGCTCACGATTTCATCTCTCCTTCCACGGAAGGCCCAGGCTTTTCTGGCTATTTATAATTAGCGATGTTCGTATTTATCTCCTTCATGGTTCCAAAGAGACGGTGAACTTGAAAATAAGCTCAATGATCATAAGCCCCACGAGTTTCCTCTCAAGCACTCCTCATACTCGCCCCGGGCCACTGTTTTTCCTTGCCTCACATCACACTTGAATGTATCAAGCTGACTTTCAAATCCCTGCACAATCAGACTGTACTTTTTCTCTCTCATCAAACTGTTTATTTCCTAACGTACCTCCATCCTAGTCAACTTAGGACCAGGTTTGCAGCAAGCGACCATCACATGGAGGTCATAAGTGAATGCTTAAGGGTAAATTAAGAGGAGATGCTTCAGAAAGTTAAGTATCACATGGTTTCTCTTTTATGAGAAACCTAAAATATAAATAAAGAGTAAATTAAAAAAGAGATGGTAGGAACCAGAAAGGAAGACTTAACAGAGATGGGGTAGAGAGTCAGGGAGAGGGAGGAGGTGGGAAGAGAGAGGAGGGGGATTGAAAATGATGAAAGTATGATGTGGCCACATACTGATTCCCCAAATGAATGTGGCTATTTTGGATCACAAACATACACAAATAAAAAATAACAGTGGAAGTCACACCGTGGGCATATGTATCTAGATGTGCTACTGGAACAGTGGCTGCCTAATCCCCGCCCCCCCCCTTCCAGCATCTGCTCTGCTGCCCAGCCCTGTGCTGTGAGAAGTGCCAGCTGCAGGAGGGGCTGAGATACAGATGCTCTGGGAAATCAGTCCCAGTATCCAACTGGTCTTTAAGGCTGCTGCACAGGCACCAGACATGGGTGAAGGAGCCTCAAATGATTCCAACTCAGCCACCATGGAGCAGAGATGAGCATCCCCTGCCACACCTTGTCCAGAAGCCCACAGAATCCACAATCTAATACATGCTCATTGTTTAATGCCAGAAAAGAGAAGAGTAGGTACTTTAGGTGTGGTGCAAAGAGAAGTTGGTTAACAGTGCCATCTGTTCTACTTAGTCTTTTTTGGACAGGTCTCTTAGGAACAGGGGCATTTGTCTGTGGAAGACACAAGATTATAACAAACAAGAAATCCGTTACCCAGGATAGGGTAGGAAAAGTCAAGTGTCAGTTTCTCTTTGTACTTATTGTTCACAGCCAAGTGTATTCTATGCTGGAGATGCAACAGATAACACTCACTTTTGTGAGCATTAAAACAGCCAAAGAGTCACTGAGGTTGGACCAAGGAAGAACTTCCTCAGCATAACAGTTGTGGGTAGCCGTGGTACTGCTGCAGGGGATGACAGGAAGTGACAGTGAAGGGTGAAATGCTTAACAGATACTTTAGCTCTAGGACTAGTTTGTATGCCCTTTGGAAGGGGTGAGATTGGGCCATCTCATCTCTCAGAGGACCTTTGAGCTCTGGATTTTATGTTTCCATAATCATCAATTTTGATATTTAACCAATTATGCTTTAATAACTAAACTGGTGACCAATAAAAGCTATTGAATCTTGGTTAGAATTTAGATGGGATGGACTAATAAATATACACCATTTATTCTGGTCAATACATGGAATATTAAATCAGCTGGATTTGTGATTCAAAGAGGAAGAGAAGAAAAAACAACTGGACTGGGCTAGATAAATCGAAAATATAATAACAGAAAGCTAAAGTCTTAAGAAGTGAGAGTGCAGGGCTGGATTAATAAATCCCAGAATCACAGGCACAGTCCTGGGGCTCCGCAGTTGTTCTTGTAATGACCTTCTGTAGTCTTTTATGGCCTAACCAGAGATTACTGCTATGAAGGAATGAAATAGATAAAAGTAAAGTACACCTAAAGTGGTTAAATAATGAGAAGTGCAGTACACAAAGTACCAACAATAGCAGCAACACTTCCTTCTTTTTTGAAGATGGGATCTTGTTATGTAGTCCAGGCTGGGCTCAAACTTGTGATCCTCCTGACTCTGCCTCCCAAGTTCTGGGATTGCTGGTGATCTTTAGAATTTCAAAAGAATGACATCAATGCAGGCTTTAAAGACTCACAAAAAAAGTATGTTGAGGGCGGCAGAGCTTGATCTAAGGCAACCCTTTAAAGATGAGTAAGAAGAGAAGAAGGAAAATGTGTGGGTTTGGAAATTACAGGAGTATAAGAGAAATAATTCATCATGATAGCCACAGGCCAGTTACTCGGGACGGTAGGTAAGCTGAGATTCAGCTCACTCTGTCACCAGTGGCTCATAGTTCAGTCCCAACTTGTGATACCCAAGGTGTGTGTGGAGAGAGCACCTGGAGCACCTGCATATGCATTTCACATGAGTGCGTGTGACCATAGAGGGTGTGTCTGGTAAATGCACTGACTTTTTCTTCCTTTTTGTTTTTCTCTTTGTGGTTGACAATGAATTGGACCAGACCTCTGGAAATCAGGTAAGTTGCCAGAAATCTTTTGGTCACTTTAGTGTTCATACTAATTTAAAAAACTTATAATAAAATAAAGCAGAAAACATACCAATTTACACATGCAAAATGATATCAACTATATAAAATGTATGAAAAAAGACAAGAAGGAAATGTGCCGAAAATGAAAATTCTGAAAGTTAGCAACAGTTTACTGCCTTGTAGGGATAAGGGAATTGAAAGTCAGGCTGTGTTTTCCAATCTGTACACCATAAAGTAAGTAAAATACAATACAAGGAAACAAATGAAATTTTCATTTCCCCTTTCTCTCCTGCTTAAAATGTTAGAGTCAAAAATAATCCATTGAGTTAACTTTATAGGTTTTTGTAGACTGGATACATCTAAGATACTGGAATCTTTCAAAAGATAATAGATCATTTAAAAACAGTGTCTGTAAAGTCTCCCAGCTCCTGCTCTATGAGACAGCATTTAAAAGTCAGATTAAAAGGAGCATTGGTCCAGTCTCAGAACTACTGGATTCCCCATCTGGTCCTCTGCCTAACTGTAGGGGACAGGGGAAGGGGACGTTACCAGAACCTCTGCAGTTAGTCCTGGTCTCCTGCGAGCCACGGCAGCACACGGCGAATTACAGGAAAGGTAGAAAAATGAGACTGAGAAGAAGCTGAGCTTTGGGTCAGATCAGTGCTGCTCTGGGCAGCAAAGACAAAGCCCGCAGCTTACCACACCTTTTATTCAGTACATCGGGAGAAACAAATGTAACAGATGACTTGCAGAGAGTTCAATAGTTCACATTGGGATAAACAAGGTGTAACAAAAGGCTTGCAGAGAGTTCAGTACATCTCTGGCAAACAAGATGTTAATCAGTCCAAGAACAATGAGGAACTGAGCAGATGTTTGTTCTCCCAGGATGTTTCTTGTCCTGGAGAATCACAGCATCACTGGATCACGGAAGTCTCAGTTGTGACCGGAGGCCAAACTGGAGTTATTCTGTAGCTGGGCTGTAGGCAAGAGAACTAGGCTAACCAAATGATTTTCCCCTGGAATTATGTAGCATTGCTCCCAACACCTAACCAGCCACATGACCTTGGGAAAACTTTTGCTTCTGGGGAGAGAGTTTCGCAGCTCTACGCAGCAAAGGTGATCTGTTGCCTCTAATCACTGGAGCTCTGGGGCTCCGTGGCTCCACAGGAAGGCTGTGAACCTGAAGAATCAGCTGCACTTTTCACTAAGGACTGCCCACTGACTGTGTTTCAGCTGATTCTTCCATTGGGGCAATGGTCTAGGTGCGGTGATGGTGAACCTTTTAGAGACCGAGTGCCAAACTGCAACCTAAAGTCCACTAATTGATCGCAAAGTGCCAACACTGCGATCCAACCTGAATACTGAGGTTTTAGTTTAGAAAAAAACAACTATTATCCAGTGCTTGGCTGCTGAGGCAACTTAACTTGTATGCTGACTCTGCTTGCCCACTATGGCACCCATACCATAGGTTTGCCACCACTGTCTAGGACTGTCAGGGCCATGCTGGCCTTGTGGGGTCCTCAGGCGAGGTGAGTTGGGTTCCCTCCCTGAGTACCGCTAGAGGTGCGCACTCCCCTCAGGGCTGCCCTGGGGAGGAAGGGGTCCCAGACTCCCCTTGCCCCTATCTGACTCAGTGGCAACTGTGGACAGACTCAGTCTGTCTGGCAGTCTGACAGTGTGACCATCTCCTTTCCAAGCAACCTGGAGACCATTGTGTCACTTCCTGGGGGAGAAAGCCTGCGTGGCTTCGTGCTGGTGACAGTTCTGGTGGAAAAAGCAGCAGTGCCTGGAATTAAGGTATCTTCTCGTTGACAGTACTTTGTCTTCCTTCTAAATGAGAAGTCAGTCTGAGCTCTCTTTCCCTTCCAGTTCTTGCCCTTGCAGCACATGGACATAGGTCTTGTCCAACTTAGTGCAAGTCTGAATTCAACTCACAGTGAAAGCTCCCTTCCTGCTATAAATCTTCGAGCAGAACATATCTCCATTCACCAATGACCTTGCTCTAGGAATGGGAAATCAGGGCACACAAGACAAATTGTCCAAGCCTAGAGGCTCATGATCTAATGGAGGGAAATGAATTAATGTAAGGTAAAGGCAAGAAAAATGCAGCATTTCACAAAATGACAGGTAAAACTTAACCTGGACTTGAAGGGTCAAAGACTCCCCAGAGAAACAACAGCTAAGTTAACACCTGAGTGATACACAGGCAGGAGAAAGGGAGGGGTAGAGAAGAGGGAGAGGGGAGGCTGAGATTTCTGCCAGAGAAAACTGCTCTGCGCAAGTTTGGAGGAAAATAAAATGGAAAACATTTAGCACTAGAAGGCATCATTGAGATGATGCAGCCCTAGGGCTTGTGATCCCAAATTTTTCTAGGAATTGTCCAGGTACCAGACAGGTCAGATATAAAACAAGAATCTGGAGTGGCCTGTGACCAGCTTTGCCTGAAGATACTGACTCCAGGTTTATGCCTTTCTTTAGTACTTTCTTGGTGAGCATGTACTGAATGCCCGCTATGTCCTCATCAAGGCAACCAGTCCCTCACCATCAGGGTAGCATGTTCTTTAGTCTCTACGTGAAACCAGGGGCTGGAGTGAGTGCTCAGCATGTCCAACCGCCAGCACCCTAACCACCCCAAAACTGAACTGTACAGCTTCTTTAGCTCCCCTCCCTGTGTCTAACCCCCAGAGGTGCAGAATCAAATCCTTCTCAGTGCAGTTCAGTGCAGGGACTGCGGGGAAACGAAGCTTCGTTGCAGAGGAGGCTGTGGGGCTGGGGATCTTTTAAGGAGTGCGGTTGCCCTAGTTGGAGATGCAAACGTAGAAATGGTCATATAACGTGTGATAAATCCAGAAAAAAGGATGGAGAAGTATGATAATCTTCATTCGGGGCCTTGAGCAGTACAGGAAGTAGCAGCAAGTGAAAGCCAGCGGCCGCCCTCTCTAGGGTCCAGCCCCCCAGGTCTGAGGGGGTAATGATTCTATCCCCAGGCCCTAGCTCAAGCGATCAGTGCCATCCTGCAGTCCAACGAGGACACCCTGCTCAAAGCTCTGCAGCGCCTGAGACTCTCCATCCAGGACATCACCAGGACCTTGGGACAAATGCACGGTGCGTCACTCAGGAAAGACCGGTTTCAAAAGGGCTCAGTTTGGGGGAGGAGGGCTGGAGCCCGGCTGCCTCCTGAGTGGATGATGATATGTTTGTCCACTAGATGGCAGGAGTGTATCACCTTTGATTTAAGGTAAACTTGCCGTTCAGGCTGTCAGAATGCTCTAGGTCTGTGGAGATATTTTGGCAATTTGCCTTTCTTTGTGTTTTGCTGTGATTCAGACCGTTTCCAGTCTTGGGGAAGACATGTCTTTGGAGTGTCGCGGTCTTGTTGAAGTTGGGAGGAGGGGCCAGGCTAACCCTATCACGGTGATCCTGAGAGCTGCAGGCAGGGACACCCAGAGGAATCCTCTTTACTCCCTCCAGTGTCTCTTGTATTTTTTTCTCTCTTTGGGTTCCCGACAGGACTGACCTTGGCTTCCCGTGGCTAGGCAGACAGAAGCTGTCACAGTAGTGGTCAGTTAAACGGTCACCTCTTATTCTGGTTTTGACATTCAGTGTCCAGTGTCAGGCAGGCTCCTCAACGACCTCTATCAGAGAAATCTACAAACCATACCGGTTTTTAAGGAAGGTTTGGATGAGGGGTGAGACTCATTAGCAAGAGAACAATAAGTCTCAGCATCCCTTTCCTGAATTCTGCTCCACTGAAAGGAGAGAGATTCCAAGAAAGCGAACCTTCACGGGAAGCAGGATAGGAGAGAGGAGGCCAGAGAGCAGGTGGTGGGGGGATTTGTGTATTGGTCATCCCAGACTCTGCACTAGGGGAAATCCACCCAAAGTCCACGGGTTGCCTGTCATTTCCAGTTGACTTCCCTGCGTTACAGTTTACATTCCCAATTTCTCCGTTTTCTTTCATTTTAGCCTAAAGTTCCTCATGGTCACCTCAGTAGCGATCTTGCCCCAGGAGATTTATTTCAGCTGTTCCAAGACACCCTGACTTCACTACTCAGGACAAGATAATTGGAGACAGAGTGCAGGTGACAGGATCCTGAAGTGAGCACTTGTGCACAGTTTCTGGAGGTTATGAAGACTTTCCACCCTGAGTGGTGCAGAAAGTTGGCACACCTAGTGTTAGAGTGGTGTAGGCTTCCCAGTTGTCATTTCCAGGTCACACTGCAAGCTCAGACCAACTCTTCTTGCTGTCTTGATCGTCCTTTACAGAAGGTCTGATGGCCTGAGGAGGTCCCAGGGACACCTTCTTGTTTTCCCCCAAAGGTTAATTTTCCACACAGACATGCTCTGTGGAAAAGGTTTTTACTACCAGTCATGCTCATTTATATGGTAACAAGGTGGATATATCTGCATTTTCTAAAGACAGCCAAAGCATTCTTCCCTGTCATTCCATGAACTCCTAAGCAATGTATCTGGACACCCCGTGCACATCCTGGGTGAAATTTGGGTCCCTGCTTGTGACAGGAAGCAGTGTGTGATTTCTGAGGCAAGGTTAGACATGAGGCAGCTTCTACCTTGTATGCTGAGACACCACAAAAAATGTCCTCCAGACAACCATGCTGTGAGACAGAAAGGTCAAGCAGAGGTTGCAAGAGTACACGAGGCTCCAAGATCAGGTTGCCCTCAGCATCAAGGCCTTTGCAGCTCATGCCTCAGACTGTATGGAGCAGAGATGAGCCACCACCACCCTGCCCTGTGTCCTGACCTACAAAGCACTGGGCCATTGAGATGGGAGGGGCTTGTTAGGTTGCAATAGTGACCACAAACTCAGGTCATAAAATAAATTAAAACAAACACTAGAAGCTACCAGGCTTGAGGAACCATACACATTTTCTCAGCATTGTTTCTGTTTATAGTTGTTAACTTTCCTCTCCATGATATAGAGCTTGACTAGACTTCCTCCCTCTGCTTTCAATCCCCCAAAAAGAGCTAATCAAACAATTGCTTCTTTCAGAAATGAGCTTCAGAAGCCCCCTGCACCCTACATCTTTCCTCCATAAAGATTTCCTTTCCAGGCTGCAGCCTGCTGAGGCCTGGACAGACAGAAAGTACCCTCCAGAGACCCAATTGACACTCAGAGAATTACTGTTCTACAACCTAGCTTTCTCTGCCCAGCTCTACTGTTTTAACAGCACTCACTACTGACATAGAAACCAGACTACTCTATTTTCAGAATTTGGCTCACCGTAAGACAGAGGTACATAAGAGCACTAAAAATAATGCACATTTATCTCACCATTGCCTATCTACAGGGTCTGCATCTGCCTCTTTTGAGTGCTTTACATAGTGATCAACTAGGTATAACTGTTGCTGTGATATCTTTCGATTCTCAAGCATTTGGATTATTTATAGACATATTTTGGTACATTTATTGATGGCTCCTCTAAAAGTTCATTTTTTCTTGGAGAGATTGAATGATATTTTTCCCTCCAAAAAACCCTTGAACAATTTTCCCTTTATTTCCTTCTGAGTCAATAGAATTTCTGGCTTCTGCTTAATCCATTGGCAGCTTTCAGAATTTTCCCTTTTAATAGTAATGAGAAGTCAAAATGTTTCCTTCTAACAATTTGGTTAAGCGTTTCATCTAGATTTTCTAAAGAGTAAATTGGGGCTAAACAGTAGTGTGAACTTCTGTTGACATTTAATTTTGATTCATTCACTCAATTTTATCAAAGAAATTTTCCCTTTTAGTTTATGAACTTATGTTTAAATCATATTGGAAAAATAATTAGCATTGGAATTCTCTGTTAAATTCCATAAAAATCATGTTAACGTTTCTAAAATGTGTCTTCCCTCACGGATTAGCTACATATGGTAATCTGAATATATCCAAGCCATTTTAGGCCTCCATCTTAAATCCAGTTTTCACATAAGTCCAATGTTGTCATGTTCATGGATTGATTCTGAAAATGTACACCCATGTGCACCTACAATTTTCAAACAAACTAATTTTCAACAAAACATTGAAGATTTTTGTAAACCTTTTACAGATGACTTCTTAGGAATCTAAGAACTTAAATTACAACAAAGCTATCTAAAACTACCATGATTATCATAATTTCATGTGGTTACAGTTAATTTTAATTTGATTATGTATTTTCAACCTTCTTTGTACATATTTCTTTTGCCTGAAAGACATCCTTTAGGATTTCTGATAGTGAGCTAGTGGTAAACTCTGTCATCTAAAAATTACCCTTCTGCCAGGCCTGGTGGCACACGCCTATAATCTCATCACTTGGGAAGCTGAGACAGGAGGATTTCTGTGAGTTTGAAGCCAGCCTGGGCTACATAGTGAGTACAAGGCCAGCCTGAACTACATAGCGAGACCCTGCCTCAAAAAAAAAATACCTTATTTTACTCCAATATGAGAAAGATAGTTTAGCTAGCAACTATATTCTTTTAGATGTTCAATATAGCAACACAATGATTTTTGGCTTCCATTGTCACTGTCAAGGCATTCATCTTTCCTTCTGAATACTTGTAGGAACTTTTCTGTGTCTATCTGACTGCCTTGGTGATTTCTTTTCTCTTCTTGTGTTTTATTTTGGTCACAGTGGCTTGTGCATTCAAAATTCCTCACCGTATGACATCATAATGGAGCCAAGGCCATGTACTTTCCTTGGTAGGACAGCAGGGAACATCACACAACGTAAATACACTGCAGGTGTGTGGTTCTATGCATTGACTGAAAACAAAGATTTTCTGGGCTTTGCCTTGTTTAAAAGCCACTTCCCAGTGCAAAACTTACACATCTACTCCTAAAAAGTTAAAAAAACAACAATTTTCTTATCCTTTCCAAACAAAATTATAATAATGCTTATCACATAAAAAGCTTGATGAGGTGTGTATAAATTAATCACCAGTAGACATTATTTTTCCCTTGAGCTTTGCTAGGGTTTGAAGGACAGAGGCACTTGACCAATATGCTTGGTGCTTTGCGGAACAACGGAAGCCTCAGGAGGTCTTCACCCAGGCACTCACAGACCTAGGTGTGGCCATGCCTGCAGAAACTTAACTTGGCACCCTTTCTGCATTCTATACAGAGGTCACAGACAGCTCAACCATGTCTGTGTTGAGATCCTCTGTGTCGCCTGCAGGATAATGGCCCTGCTATTGAGACCCGCACTTCTTAGCCAAATCGGACAGGCTGAAACCAAAAGCCAAAGTTCTGGCCGCCAGCAGTGCCACGTTAGTGGAGGGAGGAGCCATCTGCCTGAGGGCTGCTGTAGTGTTCAGACTGAGCCCACAAGCTGTCCTTCCCAGTGTGCTTGAAATACAGCTTTCCCAGATAAATCAGCTGGGGATAATGAAAAGGTCACTGGATCCCCAGGCAGATCTGAACCTAACAGCCACATAACCACCCTTCTTTTTTTCTTAAATAAAATATTTATAATGTATAAACAAAACAGAACACGTAAGTTGAGGATACAGAATAATAGTGAAATAGACACCCTCACGTCCAGTTTCCAACCAAGGGAATGGACTACTACCAAAAACTTTGCAACCTTCTTGTGTTTCTTTTCTGCTTTACTCTCCAAAACATATTTTCTTTTGGTCACTATCTTGATTATTATATTACTCATTCTCTTTTATTTTTGTACGCTTTCACTGATTAAGAAAGGATCACTTATTTTGTTTTATATGTTTTTAATTCTATATGAAAGGAAGTAAAATGTATATTTTCTTCTTGCAACCTATTTAACTAAGGGCCATGATGGTTTTTATATATATATATATATATATATATGTATGTATATGTATATATATATATATATATATATGTATGTATATGTATATATATTTTGGTTTCTTTGCGGTGATGCATCTTTTTATATAAATATATTATACATTATATATTTTCTCAGTTGTTTTTGGTTTTATTGTGTTTGTTTGTTTGTCTTGGATTTGCTTGCTTGTCTTGTTATTAAAAGCAAGGCCACCACACATTTTCTTGTCCATAGCTCCTGTGTATATATATGACGACTGTGCCAGGTAGAGGCCAAGGAGTTGAATTTCTCAGTGAAAAGGTGTGTGTATCTTCAACTTTACTAGCTAGCACTGGATCGTCCTCAACATGCTTACGCTAAGTTGAAATCTTATTTCACCAACATCTAATATTGTCAGCTCTATTCATTTACTAATTCATTCATTTACTTGATTATTTATTGCCAGTCTGGTAGGAGTAAAGTAGTGTTTAATCATGGTTCTATTGGTATTTTTCTCATTTCTAAAGTGGCAGCTCTCTTCTCTCTCCATCTCTCTCAGTCTCTGCATCCCCAGTTCATGTGTGTGTGTGTGTCGGGGGTGTATGTGTGGTGTGGTGTGTGTATGTGTGAGTGTGAGTGTATCTATATAAGCAATTACTCACTACTCACGTCCATTTTCTGTAAGATGCATGTCTTTCCTGTTTTGTACTACTTTTTATTTATTGATTTTTGATACACTCTGGAGACTGATTTTTGTTATATGTACTATAAACGTTGGGGTTTGTCTCATGCTTTTTGTAAGCAGAAGTTCTTAATTTAAATGTATTCAAAATATCAGTCATTTATAGAAGTGCTTGTTTTAAGAGTTCTTACATAAAGTATTATTACATAAGCATGGGTCATACATATATTTCCCCATATTTTCAAATTGTTCTTTGGCCTTTAATGTTTAAGTTCTTTATTCACATGTAATTATTATCTGTATATAATATGAGATAGGAAATAAATCCAGCTTCTTTTCTGTTGAAACACTAATCTACAAGGTTAGCATAGTTTTATATCAGATTTTCTGAAATGAGTGGGTCCTTTCTATTCTGTTCTCTATTCTGGTTTATTGCCTGCTTGTCTTTCCCTGCTCTGATACCATCTGCCTCTTGCACTGTAGCTCCACATAATTCCTCATTTCAGGGTAGATCAAACCCTGCATGGCTCTCCTTAGGCACCCCTAGCATCAGCTCAGCAAGTGTCTCTGGAATAGTCACTGTTGGGAATTTTGCTCAGGTTGCATGAAATATGCACATTAATTTGGACACGGGCAAAATGGTTTTAATGTTATATCAAATCTTTGTATCTTATGAATAGTGCAGATGGAGAGGCAAAGCATATCATGAAATATTAGCAGAGGTCCCTGGATGAATTACTCCCATTTCTTCATAGTTCTGAGTATTTGTCATATGGCCTGAAATACCAGATAGAGAACTCTTCTCTTTAGTACATTTCTTCTCTTAGATATTGAGTTTTCTTGTCCATGAAAATAAGATATAAAAGCACATCTTTTTCATTTACTATTTTTTCTTTAATTTCTTTCAAGGTAAGTGACTTACCTATCTTTTGCATTATTCATAGTTACATGGTACTCTTGTTTTTAGTGAATATATATCTTTTTACTTAACTATTTCCTGATTTTTAGAATAAAATTGACATTTGAACATTAACCTTGAATGTAGCATTATAGTAATTATCTGAAGATTCTATGGGTTTTCTGTATAAAAATCATATCGTTTGAAAATGTTTCCTTTCTTCACTGGTAATACTTATAAATTTTATTTCTTAAATATTTATTTCTTATCCCCTGGCTGTAAACTACATGTAACACAGTACTCACTGGAAATGTTGATTCTTGTACAGTTTTAGACTTGAATTGGTTTTAACATTTTACCATTAAATATAATATGTATTCTAGGCTTTCAATGATTTCCTTCTACAGTTTAAAGATGTTTTCTACTATTCCTAATTATCTCAAGTTTTTAGTTGACTGAGAGTTTTTAGTTTTAATCATGAACAAATTTTTAAACATCTATTGAAATTATTTTACATCAAAAATAGGTTACATCTATTGAAATGATCATTTGACTTCTCTTTCAACATGTTAAATTGAATAAAATGCTAAGTTATTGTTAGCCATTACCTTTTCAATAAAATCTTGCATATAGTACTTAGGAATTTGAGTGGGAACAGAGCAGCACAAGGGAAAAAGCTGGAAGTAGGGCCCAGAGACAAATCTAGCACATGGGGCATTGCCACCTCTGAGGAAAGATGGTGCCATCCCTAAGGAGAATTTGGAAGCCTCAAAGTTGAAGGAAGACATGAGACACTGGACCAGGAGAGGTTGTAAGAAAACAGAGGGAAGATGAAGAGATGAGGGACCAGAGAGCGGTGCAAGAGCAGAAAAATGGAAATGGTGGTAGGTAAGCCCTCTTTCAAAAGATGTTTCTTTTCCCCTCAGAAGGAAAAAGGCATCGACAGGAGTCTGGATAAAGTAAACATGTACCAGGTCACAGAAGTCAGATGAGCCCCATTATGTGAAAAGGAGAAAGAACAACCTTCCAAAGTTGATGGAAAAAAATTTAGTACAAATACAAGAGCATGATCTTTTCCATACAAGTTAATAACCTATTATTAGTGGGATCCATTATCTCTATGCATTGGCACAAACTCTTAATGAGCTGGATGGACTCGAAAATGAAGCTTAGAAATAAATGGAGCTGCACTGATCTGGGGTGGCAGTCCCTGGCAAGGGCCACGTCAGTCCTGGGGCCCCCGTTGACTACAGACACTTAAGCACTGGTGAATTTGGTTTTCCTCTTTGTGATAGCACTGGTAGAGAAGATTTTCTCTGCTTTTCCTTTTTCCACTTCCCAGATTCTCTTACATATTATATTAGCTTAAAATATTAATTTTTTAAAGATTGCTTTGATCTCTTTTTTGTTGTGGTGGTGGAGCACAGAAAAAGGAAATGCCATAAATATTAAAGGCCAGCATATGGAATAGATTAAAAGTTCTCCAAGGGCCAGTGAAGGGACCAGAGAAGGGAACATTCCATCTGTGTCTTGCTGTTACTTCCATTCTGGTCTCCATGCAGATCAGATAGAGGAAGCAGCCCCAGGAGAGCAGCAGGGCCCATGCACATGGAACCAATTGCTCTTTTCGCTTCTAGTAAAGTTCACATTTTGATTGGTTTTCCAGATTATGTAGACCCAGACATATTTTATGCAGTCATCCGGATATTTCTCTCTGGGTAAGTTCAATTGTTTTCCTTCAATTGCTTCTGTTGCATTTTCCAAATTTATGAGAGGAGAAACAGACAGAACCTTCTTAGAGTATGAAACACACCAAGTGACCTTTGCTAGCAAAGTAATTACCTGGATCCACGGTTAGATGAAAGGGGACCTCCATCTGCATGACAAATGACATTAAGGACTGAATATTTATGTCCTGAGAGGTTGTCTTTGGGCCATCACGTTAGAGCCACTTGTATTCAAGCTTCTTAGTCTCCTGCTTCGATGACAGGCCCATATGCTGCCCACAGAGCTCTGGCACCCATGTCCAGTCTCTTCCCTTGCTATTTAGGTAGGGAGAGGGGGAGATGGCAGTGTACATATATTCTTTTAAAATTCCTAAAGAACCACTTGCTATGGTTCGAATGCATGTGTTCCTCCTATATCACTGTGCTTATAGAATGGCTGAGAGGGCTAGGGATGTGGCTCAAAGTACAATGCCTCCCTAGTAAGAGTGCGGCCCTGCTTCTGATCTCCAGGACTGAAAAAAAGTGCGGAAGAGAAAAAGCTTGGCCCTGTTTTTGCCCATTCACCTTCTCCCCTCCCTACCCGGTTCTCTCCATGAGGACACAGCATCTGAGGAGCTCTCCGTCAGCAGCAACTGGGTCCTCACCACACTCAACCTGCCAATGCCTTAGTCTTGGACTTCCTGCTCCCAGAACTGTGGGGAGAGGATTTCTATTACTCACAAATTACCTAGTCTCTGGAACAAACTACAACACTACCCCAGACAATTTTTTAATATATCTTGATACTGTTCTTCTGTCACATAGCTAGAAATTTCTCTAGATAGAAAATTCTACTGTACCTCTAGAAGACACAGTTCTTGTCCTAAACACAGTAGTCACTCATATCTTGATATTTTTAAATCATATTGCCTTCCTATTCACACTGAGAGAAATTAAGTGATTTTATAAAATAATATTTATGTGGCAGAAAGGGAAAATTTCAGGCATTGGGCAGATAATGTGAAATAGATATCATCTAGTACTATGTGTTTGCAACTGGGAGATGCCTGAAGAATAATCAATAGAAAGAATCTGAGCTGTGCCTAGAAACAGCAAGAGGCACATGAAATGCTGAAATCTGTTGCTGATATATTACACTTGTGTAAAAATGAAGTAGAAACATGTGCAAGGTATTCTCTCTAGATTAGGTAGATCTTTAAATGGAGCTCAGTTTGGGTGGGGAATCTTCCATGGAGGGTTCAAAGAGGGAAAGCAAGAAGGTTTCTAGAGCAACTTGTGAGTAATGAGTATGTGACTCATGGAAGAAAAAGAAAAACAAGATGGGTGTTGTGGCTTGCATATGAAAGATCCCCCGAAGGCCATATGAAGGCTTGGTCACCAGCCTGTGAGTCTGTTGAGAGGTGCAGGAACCTTTGGCAGGTGGGGGAACCTTTATGAGCTAGGGTCTGTGAGAGGAAGTGTGGTAATTAGGGGAGCACCCGCCAAGGAAACAGAGGCACCCCTTCCCCTTCCTATTTTGCTTTGCTTCCTGGCTGCCCTGAGGTAAGCAGCACTGTTCCACGATAAAAAAGTGTCATTGTCTTGAGACTAGGGATTGAAACTTCTGCAGCTGTGAGCCAAAACCAACCTTTCATTCCCATAAGTTGATTATCTCTGGTAATTTTTACAGTGATAGGAAACTGACCATCACAGGTGGGAAACATGCACAACGGAACAGAGAGTGTCTCAGAATTTAGGCTTTCCCATGTATCCATTTGGCAGGATTAGGTATAAGAAAAACAAAGGCTTTTTTGTTAAGCTTATGGGACCATGCAGGAAATTCACACTAACTACAGAAATTGACTAGGATTTAGGAAGCACGTAATCCTGGAAAAACCCTTTGTGTTCCACTCTGGTCTCAAAATCTGAATTTGTTTTCCATGGTTGCATAACAAATTATCACAGACTTAGTGGCTTTAAACAATGTGTGTTTCTTATCTCCCAGGTCTGCTGGTCTGAATTCCAGGCAGACTCAGTTGAGTTCTCTGCTTAGGATCTTGGAAGGCTATATATCAGGCTGGCTTCCTCACTGAGGATCTGGACAAAGATTTGCTTCCAGTCTCATTGAGATCGCTGCCAGAATCCAATATTTTGTTGTCCTAAAACTGATACTTCTGTTTCCTTGCAGACTGTCAGACAGGATCTGCTCTCAGCTTCTAGAGGTGTCCTGTACCCCTGATGTGCCTCACTCCGCCTCAACGTGGCACTTTGACTCCTTCTAGTACTTTGAATCTTTCTGACTTCTCCTTCTGCCCCTTGCCAGCAAAAGCACTCTGCTTTTAATGGTCCTGTGGGATGAGATTCAGCTCACCTAAATAATGCACAGCAACTCTCTACATTAAGGTTGACTGATCAGTGTCCTTAATTTCATCTGTAAAGTCCCTTTCCCCTTGCCATGTAATATATCGTACTGACAGTGTCAGCTCATAATATTAACTATCCCAGGAATTAGGATAGGAATCTGGGGGAACATTTTTAGGATTCTACCCATCATAGTGCCTTTCAAGGATGTAAATTAATTCTACTACTTTTTTATGTCAAAGGTATCTGATAAGGACGAACTACATATTCTCAAATCCTCATGATTAACTGCATACCAGTAGTAACTTTGTTTGCATTAAAATAAGTTCAGGGTCAATGTTGCATTTTATCTGTAATCTACATAAATGCCTGGCTTATTTCAAATCCTTAAAATAGTTCCTATACTGCTAAGTGGCCAGTACCAAATCCTTAAAGTGTTGATAAATATAAAGGGTCAAAAACATTGGATGGTTGAGAATTTCCAACTGAAAAATGTACATTGGCTCTTTCGTTCATGATTTGTCCCATGTTTATTATTTTTTGTATACTTCTTTAAATACATTTGATGTAAGAGAGTTGAGAGACTTCATCTGTAAATGAAACATTCTTTTCATTTCTACTCACATCAGGTTTCTCAGGAAAGTTATAAGCCCCCATGTCATCTCATTTTCTTTTTTCTGTTGAAAATTCTACTTTTCATGAGGTTTCTAGAATTACACAAACAAGAAAGTCTGAAAATAACCTTGACTGTAGAGATTCAAAAGGAAAGAAGTTCCTGCCTGCCATGAGCAGTGGTTTCAGCCTGCAAGTGCCTGGGAGTGATTCTGGGGTCTCTCAGAGAAATCCAACTTCCCCTCCACAAACTCATCTCATGCTAGCTGGAGAAGAGAGATTTTGAAATTAGATGTGCTTATCTTTAGACTTCCATGCAGGTGTTTCCTGTCACCTGCAGGGTGGACCAACATGGCCTCTCCTGTTTGTGGCACTAAAAGGAGAAGAGTTAATGGCTCTTGGCAATTTGAGATGCCTGCCAAGCCCTTTCAAGAAATACATTTGTGTTTATATATTCCGGGTGTATCATGCAGAGTTATCAAGTGCTTTTTATCCTTCATCCATTCATCAAATATTTAGTGAGTGCTTCTGTGTGCCAGGCACAGTTGTCGTTTTGGGAATAGAGCAGTGAAATAAAACAGCTTCGTCTGTGGTATTTATGATTTAGAAATGAGGAGGAGATAATGAATAAATAAACAAGTTTAATAAAATGACATCATGCAATATGTGTTACAACAACAGGCGATATGGGGAATTGTAAACCAGGCTGCAGGACCTTAGGGAGGGAGTGTGAGGTGCAGTGATTGACATTTCTTAGTGTTTCTTGTTTTCCAGCAGTGCCACATTGTGACATTTGAGTGGATACTTGAACGAATCAAGAGTCAGCCACCTAGATTCCAGTCCCAAGTGAAAGGAAAGGTAGTAGCGATGTCCTTGAGGTGGGAGCATGCTTATCCTGAGGGAAGATCTGCAAGGTTGGACTGGTGAGGAAGAAAGAGAAAGACTCAGGAGGTAGAGACCAGACCTTGTAACAGTGTATTCGCCTCCTTTGAGAGAGAGGGACAACATGGCAAGCAGTGAGAAAAATAAGAACAGGATCTATCCTTAGTATCAAATCATCACTGTATTTGTGGAGTAGAAATAGACTATTTGAGAATACAGGTGGAAACAAGGAAAGTATTTGAGAAGCCACTGTTGTGATTCATGTTGATGGCTGCAACAAGGGTGGCAGTAATGAAGGTATTGAGAAACGGTCATATTCTGCCTAGACAGATAGACAGAGATAGAGATATATGTTAATGTTGACTGCATTTGCTATTTGGGTTGCATATGGAATTGAAGATAAAGAGATTAGTCAAAATGGCCAAGGTTTTTTGGCCCGATGCACTGAAAGAATTCAATTTGTGATTTATTTGGTTGGGAAAACTCCAGAAGAAACACGTTTTCAAAGGGAGAGGAGTGTGGCAGGTCAATTTGGGGAATGTCCATTCTATGGGTCTATCAAACGTGTGGTTGGACAGCTGAGTCTAGGGTTTAGGGGACAAGTACAGCTCAACACATAAATTTGCAAATACAATAGTGTTAGTCTTTAAGAGACTAGGCAAAATCACTTGGAAATGAGAGTAATGAGGAGCCCAGGGATTGACCTGTGAGAGTTCAACATTCAGTAGGGTCCAGATTAGGAAGGAAGCAGTGAAGGGGAACAAAATGATCATAGATCATCAAACAGAGCACAGAGAATTATCCAGGCAAGGGTGCCTGTGTTGAGTCCATTCATCAGCAAGTTGCTGTCGTGTCTTCATTTCTTCCCCATAAAATATTGCTCAGCAATTTGTTAAACCAAGGACTTGACATTTCAAAAGTCACAAAAACTTTTCTGGTTCTCATTTAATTCTCCTAACAATTATAGGAAGCTGATAAATATTTGGGGAAATGAGACCAGTGGGATTTGTATACAGTTACTAAATAATAGAAGCGAAAGCAGGGATCCCATCTCACTCTGAATAATACCACAATATAGGCCAATAGTTATCTAATGCATAAGATGTCCCAGGCCCTAGACAAGTGTTATTTTAATCAATGATGACCTAATACTAGCTATGGAAAAGTGATACTAATATTACTCAGATGAGGAAACTGAGGCACAGAAATGTTAATTAAGCTAAGGCTTATAGTTAACAAATGGCAAAGTTAAGGTTAAGTTCCATGACTTCCTAGAATAGAGTCCTCTGTCCTAATAGGACAGCCTGTACATGCTGTTTGACCCTTCTCTTGAGCAAAGTGACTTTTAGAATTATAGGAAGGAGGCAAAAAATCAATGTACAAATAAATTTGAAAGATTAACTGTCCAAATAGGGAAGGTAGCTTATTCTCAGCAATAGGAGAAAAAGATTCTTTTTTCTAGTAAAAATATAAATTTAAATAACGGGTTCTTAGGGAAATGAAATTGGGAAATGGAGGATTACAAGTGTGGAGTTCAAGTTCTGGTTCCATCGTTCTAACAATGTGATCCTGGAAACTTCATTCTTTTGAGTCTTTGTTTCTTCAACTATAAAGTGAGTTTTAAAAATATCTGCAGTGGTCTACTCACCAAAGGTCAATTGGGAAAATGAACAGGAAGGTGCTTTATAAGTGGGAAAGCGTGGAGTGCAGATGTGATGATCTCTTGTTCCTGCTGGTCCTGCGGAATCACCAGGCACACTCATAACTGCCCAGGACTCTGGCAAACCAGATGTAGGGAAAAACTGAGATACAAGGAAGTAGAAAGAGGGGAGGTGGAGAAAACAGTAAGGGAGGAGAGGGAGGTGGAGGGGAGGACTACTGCGCCCAGGCCCCGTCCTGCGGTGGGACTCTGACTTTGGCCTCTGGTAAGCTGCAGGGTAGGGCTGTGCTCTCCTTGTTGCCACCCCTAGTTATCAATATCTATGATAGCAGAGTATCTGAGAAAGGCATTCTCTTGAGAGCCAGTAATATCTAGGTCTGAGAGCTTCATGCAACAAATCCTACTGTAATCATTTTAGGGAGAGCAAAGAAATGTGTGTGTGTGTGTGTGTGTGTGTGTGTGTGTGTGTGTGTGTGTATACTTGTGACATTGTATTTGTAGAGTCACAGACATGAAATCATTGAGACTGAGATTAGTAGAGGAAGTGAAGAATTTTCCAAGGCCACTAAATTGTTCTGTTGATTATCACTGATGACAACATTATAACTCAGCTTTCTCAATAAATATGACAAAGATTCCTCCCTAAATAGCCTTTGCTTCTCTGGAAGAATCTTTTACATGGGGAAGGGAAAGACTGCAATTTTATGACATGTTGTGAAGCTGAGGTCAAGATGATACTTCTGTACTCACCCTACAAAGATGTCCAATCCTTTGCCCTGAAACTACCACTGAAATCAGGGTCCCCTCCTTGCTTGTTTCCGTATCAGAAATCACACTATTCCCTCCCAGTGCCTGCTTCTTCCCTTTGGTCTTTGTTCCTGCACAGATGGAGCGATAACCCAGCGATGCCCAAGGGCCTGATGTATGAGGGAGTCTCCACGGAGCCGCTGAAGTGCTCTGGGGGGAGCACTGCTCAGAGCACAGTGCTTCATGCCTTCGACGAGTTCTTGGGTGTTTGTCATAGCGAGGAAAGTGGTGAGCCAGATGTGCTTTTTTTTTTCTGAAGAGGAAAGTGAGGGAAAACAAAGAGGTGGTTTTACCCAATTGATGAAGCTGAGTATAAATTAAAAGTCATGAAGTCTATAGTTTCCCAAATCAACCAGGAAACTGCCTGGCACCTGTTATTTTGTCAAATCAATGAATATCAGAGTATCACATCTCAGCAGGATCTTGGGTTTCATTTCCAAATCTTCAAACACTGCTATAATTCCAGCTGTTCTTTGTAATGTTGGTTTGGATCCTTAGGCAGTCTCTTCCATTTCTGAGAGGGAGGAGAGAGCTAGAGTTTTAAGCTATGTCATTTCGTGGCTCGGTGTGGAGCTGGCCTGTAAAGGGTCTGAGCTCCTCCACTGAGCCCTTCCCCTGAAATGGCCATTTCCAGCTAACTACATCTGAACTGGAAGTAGAGGGATTATCATTTCAGGCTTGAAATCGCTCATTTCCTTACCTGCCAGCAACAAACTACATGCTTAACAGCTGCAAAAAGACACTTCTTAACTATAAAGTTTTCAAGTTGGATTAGAAAAAAATGACTAGAACTTAGTAGCATGGAGGCTAGTGTCACTCATAAAAGTCAATTCATGAGACCTGCTATAATTTTTCATGGCTTTGAGTATTTGGAGATATTATTCATTGATTTACTACATATAATACTAAATATATAATTAATCACCGAAAGTATCTATTGATTTGATTTGATTTTTTTTTCAGTACTGGGGATTGAACCTATGCTGTTGCTCATGCCAGGGAAGGTCTCTAACACTGAGTTACATCCCCCAGCTCTCTACTTGATTTTTAAATAATTTAGCTTCAAGTTAAGTTATTCTCAACTCATCCTTTATCTTTCTGTCCATATATAGACTTTATTTTTTTTCTTACTTAGCATTTCCTTCAGGGAAACAAAAAAAACACTTATGAAACAAAATTCTTCCGAGTATTTAGCTAATCAGTTTAAGAGTCTGTATCCTACACTTTTAATTATCTTTCACAATAGCTAGAAACTGGATATGATAGAGCTAATTTTGACTCAGTTACCTGAGATGTGCTTACTTGTTTTTCTCTTTCCTATCTCCTGTCTACAGTCAGAGACACACATTTAAGTATTTGATGTCTACAAGCCAAAGAGTCAACCAATAGATTGAGTTAAGAACCCACCCACAGTTCCTGGTATTCGAGAGCAGGCAAGTTTTGCTGTGTTCTGGGTGGGTGCATCTAAGATGATCCCATGGTTGGTCTCTTTCAGCTGATTTTCTGTGCAGAATGAGGGACTACATGCCTCCCTCACATAAGGCCTTCATAGAGGAAATCCACTCAGCTCCTTCACTGAGGGATCACATCCTGGACCGTGGCCAAGCCTGCTGTTTGGAAGCTTATAACCTGTGTCTGGAGGCCCTGGTGGAGCTGCGCAGTTACCACATCATCATCGTGACCAAGTACCTCATCACAGCTGCAGCCAGAGCCAGGAGCAGGGGGGCAAGCCACCTCCCAGAACCGTCCCAGGCTTTGGAAAACAGAGGCACTGGTGGGTCTGTAGTTCTGAGCTTCCTGAAGAGTGTCAGGGATCAGACCCAGAAGGCCATCCTACCCCTCAGGGACTAAGGGGCCACCTTCTCCCCAGCAGTGCAGAGGCACCAGGAGGGGCCGATGGCTGGGAGAAGAAGGGTTAGGGCTCTGCTTTGTAGAACAGAGTACTCTCCTTTGCTGAGAACTGTTGTCCTGAGAGCAGAGCGTATGTGGCTGGAAACATTCCTGTCCTAGCTCATCACTCACTGCAAGGCAGCCAGCAGCTGTGGACACTTCCTGTTCAGAACCCTGCAGAGTAGCTGTATCCCATTCCCTGTTCCAGGTAAGAGAAAAGAATCTAAATTCCAAAAACCAAACAAAATCGCCCATGGACAGATTACCTTGTTGATATTTTCAAAGAACAAATTCACTTTACTAAGTTGCTCAAGTATTAGAACAGGGCTTTCTTCAGCTCTAGCCCAGCCCTCTCTCTGTGCAAGTACTGAATTTGGTGGAGGAAGTGGGGAATGCACCGTGAAGATGTGCAGGGAAGAGGATGTTGACACTAAAAACTTGGAAGTCACAGTGAGAAAATGAATAGTTAATGACATGGGAACCCAGGAGACTTTCCCACAAATTCTATTGCAAATTCTATTTTAATTCCCTTCTCTATTTTTAGAAGAATGTTTTGTTCTCCATACACTGAAAGTCTGTACTTGTAAAATGAATTAATTGACCCCTCAAAAGTAAATGAGCCAAGTAGGAATATACAGTAAATTCCCATGTTTAAATGTGCAAATAAATGTACCTATTTTTATCATCTTGGTTTCTATCTCAAAGTCTCATTCCACCAACAGTAGAAAACCAGACTTTAATCTTGCTAATTTATAGTAAATGACATTAATTTAAGTGCCCCCCTCCCTCCTCCACACACACGCGTATACCTGGGATTGTAGTTAACGTCCAGGAGGTCTGTCTACCACTGTGGCATTGGGGACAAACACATGGTCATTGGGCAGCCTCTGTTTAGAGTACCCTCCCCATGGGGACTCTGTGAAGTGGATCTGGCAGTGGGTCTTGTCCTGGATAAAAGACCTCTTGGATTCTTCAAGCTTCAAGGTCCTATTATAGTAGTAGAAAATCACTGGATTCCTCCCACATTTCTTCAGCATATTTGGAGTCTGTAACACTGGATCAGGTTATCTGCACCTCCAAATAATATAAGGGAAATATTATAACTCCCAACCTGCTAGATGTCTGAAGCGCGGAATTTGTGTTCTATAAAATTAAGAATGAATTCTAGGGACAACAGAGGTTAAGAGTAGGAAGAATTTATTGAGAGAAGGATAGTTTCTGTCTAAGACAGAAGAGGGACTGGAAAGTGGGTTGCCTGCCAACCCTGCTTCTCAAGGGTGTTTTATTGACCAAAGCCACGATGAGGTAAGGCGGGTTGAAGGTGGGGCAAAACTATAGTCAACTAGTAAGATTACAAGTACAGTCATTTAGTTAATACTGATCCAATGGGAAATCACAAGCTGAGTATGAGGTGGAACAAAACTATGATCAAACAGTAAGATTACAAGTATAGTCACTTAGGTAATATTGATTAAATGGGGATCAAATGGGGAAGCAAGTCAAGTAGCAAGTGTAGAAGGAACTAACAAGGATTTTCAGAAAGGGATGGGTCAGGGACCTTTCCCGGAAGGGATGGGTTAAGGTCTTGGTCACCTAGGAGAAGCATGTGGGTGTAGTAGAGCCTCCTGTTCCCGAAGCTTGGCCTTAAGTGAATGAGCCTCAGGCCACAGTTGTCTTCTGGGCTGACTTTCTGAAGGGCCCGACCTCATTTTGTTCTCAAGAACTGGTTGTAACTCAAGTTGGTCAACTGAAGGCTCAGGCTCCTATACATAGCCTTCAAAGTCTCTCTCCTGTGCACAAGCAGATCTCAGTGTCCTTAGAGAGATATTGGCTCAGGATTTCTCAATTAACTACACATTACATGTTGTAATGTTCCTTCAAGAGCTCTTTAAGGGTTAAATCTATATCTGAGACCATCTGGAAGCACAAGCAGCAGGCATCTAGGTGGTAACTGAAGACTTTGTTAGTAAGTTAAAACTAAAATTCTGGTCATAACACAAGCTGTTTGTATGTCAGGCTGGTCGTAACTTGAGGGTCCACTGTATAATGTGTCTAACTTGGCTGTCTACAATACAAGCATCTCCATTTCTAGCACTGACAATTCTGGACCTCATCCACTTTTGGGGCCTTTGGTAGGAGGACCTGAGTCAGGTTTTGCATTAAGGCCCTGCAGACCCCCACCATCTCCTATCTCCAGTGCTTAGTCTGGCGAAGATGGAGAGGTGGGGTATGACCAGAGACACTAGGCAATGCTCCCCTCTGCATCAGTCACCTAGTGACAGGGAACCTTGTGCAGTCCAGGTGCTGAGAGGGAACCCTGGGTCCAACAGTGTTCTCTCCACTTGTTGTTGGGGTCAGACCATCAGCTCCAAAGACTGTGGCTGTCATTATTCAAAAAGCCTTTTCCTCTCATATGCTGTTCCTATCTTGAGCTTGAAAAATCTACTTTGAACTTCAAAATATGAGGACAGTAATCTATTTCTCTTTGATTTTCTCTGGTGTCAGCCCACTCCACATGGCCATGTGTGGCTTGGGGCGAGGGAGTGGCTGGAGAGGGAGAAGCATATGGGTTAGTGATTCAGAGCCTTACTCCTCCTCGGTGTCCTTCTGCAGACAATAGAATGTGCCCTTTAGAGGAAGACCTGGGCTTGAATTCCAACTTCCCCTTGTTTTAAACAATGTAACCTCAATCATTTTCAGAAGGTCATCAATCCTATTCTCCATTTCTTATAAAATCAAGTTGATAAGATGGGTTCCTGGGTGGATATAGCTAATGGAAGGGGTAGCGCAAAGAACAAAGGAAAACAAATCAATGAAACTTTCCTTGGCTGTGAAGTAGGGCTCAGAGCATGAAACAGACACCAGCTGGAAAGAAAAGACAGCATTCTTGAGACACCAGGATCCACAGTCTGCAAAGCCCTAAAGTCACCCTTTATCACATGGGGATGCTAGAAAGTCAGAAAAGTCATGGGCTCCAGGAGTTGAAATAGCTCTGTTTGCGTTCCAGCATTGTCAGATTTTAAACTGACAGACACATTGTTTAACCATAGACACTGCATGATTATTGTTTGGAGCGTAATGAATTTATCATAAGTAGAAAATACATTCAGTATACCCAACCTATTAAACATCACAGGTCAGCAACACAGTCCACTTCAGGCAATCTTCTGTGAAGCCTGGTGATCTTGAGGCTTTGCCTAGCACTGTGAGAGAGGATCCTATTGCATGCTGCTGACAGCAGTAGAAACTCAGAATTCAAGGCCTGGTTTCCAAGGAATGTATATTGTTTTCACATCATTGTAGAATCCTAAAGTCTAAGTTGGGGCCATTGTTGCATGTAGGAATAACCAATTGGTGATTATATTGCTAGCATTTGCTCGGCTATGTCCTGAAGTCTTCCTGCCAGACAGAAGAGCAGTTGAAAGTGGTGTCTACGTTCTTGTGCATGGTGAAAAAAAGGGATAATGTGACCCCAAAACAGGCCACAACATGAAACAGAGTCAAGGCTTTTCTTGAAGTCATGGAGGCACACATGGGAACAATGATAAGGAAATCTGCCTGGGAACTTAAAGGACAGGATCTCAGCCTCTTCTGTTTCCAGCTTTAGTGGGACCTGGACAGGGTGCTGCTGTCCATCCCTCGGAGTGACAGAATTAACAAAGAGCCAGCTCACTGGTTTCCTTTCAATGGATCCAGCCCACTCACAGAACACAGGATTGGACCCCAGGTTTTCAGTCAATGTTGAATGTATGGCGAACCAGATTCAACAGAGTGGGAAGAGGATTATAAAAGTTTCATCTTTCAAAATGAACAGATAATTTTTTTTTGTTGCCATTAAGCCTTTTATAAAGGATGCAACAAATACAAACAAAAGTCTTTATTGTCTCTGCTAATAAATAGCAATTAACCAATGAACCTTATTTCTATTCCAGTGATGATTTCTAGGGATAGAGTTCCATCTTCAGCCTTAAGGTACAGTGATGAAGGCAAATCTTCCAATACAGAAGAGCACACCAGTTTTTCAAGATTTTGGGAGACAAAGAGTATGTGTATCAGTGACAAATGACCAAGAGTAGGAATAACATGTTATATATAAGGGTAGCAACAGGAGCTGGAGAGGATGACCGACCATAGGGGCCCCACGCCAGTGCTGCCTCTCCCTTGCAGATGTTTGCTCCCAGTAGAACCTGTTCTCCTATCTGACATTTCTAAGTCATAGCAATCACATTGGTAGATGTGAGGACCATAGCTGCACTGCAGTGTTTTGTGCAGAGTGAAACAGAACAGACAGTTATCTAGGATGTGGAAGGTGCTGTCCTGGGATGATACTTTCATCCAGATGTAGTCAAGAGAAACTGTAGTCTCCAACACATCACAGCTTCTCAGTAATTAAAGGACTCAATCAACACCCAGACTGGAGGGACTGGAAGGGAGGCATGCAAGTTCTTGCTTCCAGAAAATGATTTCCTTCAAGATACTTAATCTTATTGCCAGGGCCCCAATGGAGGTGAGGAAAAAAATGCATGTTTTCTTCACACCTGAGGGAGGTTGCATTTTGATTACAAAAGTTTGCTCTATACAGAATAGGTACTACTTATGTTTGATGGTAAGTTTCACCTAAATTTATGCTCTCTTGCGATTACTTCATTTGAGCTTATATTTGTCAGGGTTTTGCAGAAAATGGAAACAATAGTGAGATGGGAGGGGAGAGAGAGACAGAGAGACAGAGACAGAGAGAAGTCTAGAAAGCTGGTGACCCAGGGAAAAGCTGATGCTGCAGTCCGAGTTTGAAGGCTGTCTGGTGGCAGAGTTCCGAGCTCCTTCTTGCTCAAGGGGAGAGCAGTCCTTCTTCTCTTAAGGCCTTCAACTGATTGCAAGAGGCCCATTCACATTATGGAGGGAAATCTGCCTTCTTCAAAGTCAGTTTAAACATTAGTCTTGTCCCAAAAGACCCCACCAGCACAGACACATGCAGAATGTTAGACTAAACATTGGGTGCTGTAGCGCAGTGAAGGTGACATATGCTGACCATCACAAGGCAGTCACTGCCTGGCCTCCTGGTGCTAAGGACCCAGCCTAGGGCCTTGTCACTGCTGGGCAAGTAATCTACCACAGAGTCATGAACCCAGCCCATGGCAATATTGTCTCAATAAAAATGAGAGCTCAGTGCTCCCAAGATTGGCAGGGTAGGGTGAACCCTCACCTGTGGAGGGAAGACAAGGTCTTGAAGGCCACACCTGTGCACAGGTTCACCATCACCTGTGCGGCACCCTGCTCACCGCTACCAGGGCTGAGGAGACCCTGAGTGTTTTGCAGGTCATGCCAAAGTGCATCTAGACTCCCTTTGGTAATGTTAAGGAGATTTCCTAGGATGATTTTTTAAAAAGCACATGCACAAACATTAAAGAAATAGTAGCTAGATAACATGGCAACTGGTAATGCGTAACTGCAGTGCTCAAAGGCACTGTGCCTCCTGACTCAGGCTAACTCTTGATGGGCATGGCTAAAAGTGGGACACAAAGGTCACTCACTTTAGGGAATGTGAAGCCGAGAACATGAGACTCACATGCATGAAATGAGCTCCTCTCCCTTAGGGTTAGTCTGAAATTCACTTTTTGTTATCTCAAAACCAGGACTAAAAGTGAAATAAAACTAACCCCTCTTCCCCTCAAGAGAAAAGGAACAAAGACAGAGAAGACAGACAGAGAGAGAGAAGGAGGGGGGGAGGAAGGAGGGATGGGGAAGGAGGGAAGGAAGGGAATTTCTTAAAATCCAGAGATCTTATTCAATTTAAGATCTAGAATACAAAACGTTTTTTTATCTTGCCAGGCTGGCTGTGAACTCACAGTGATCTTCCTGCCTCAGCATCCTGAGTGCTGGGATTACAGGTGTGCACCACCATGCCAGGCTGGAGTACAAGACTTTCTATACCTGCAAAGTCATTTGTTTTTTCCAAACAATGAATTTCACCCACCAACTTTTGTCTTGCAATTTCTTGTGCACAGATGTTCTATTGGCTTTGCTAATGGAAGAAATACTCTTCTTTTTCTTTGCTCACTTAACAGTAAACTAATAAAGACATTGGATATGATTGCTTTCTGAAATGCAACTGCCAGTTAATTTTTGCAGTTTACCATCTGCTCCCCAGCAACATTAAAAAAATTAAATTCTTGAGTGTAAGCATCATCAAAAAATAAATGAATTTTTTTGCAAAGTCATTTCCTTTGTAAACTCACAAATCTATTGGACCACATGCTTCTGTGGCAACTGTGGAGACATCAAACCAATTTCTATTGTTCATTTACCTTTTAATTGTCCATAAATACTTTTTTTCCTTCTTAAAGGTATCAAAGACTGCACCTGTTCTCCGTTAGAAACCAAGAGCAGCAGGTTCCCAGACCCTGTCCTGTCCCTTGCTGACCATGCTTTTCTTCCCAAGGGAAGGCATCTTGGGGCCACAGTGACTTCCCTGGGGATAACCAATATTTTAAAAGACCAACTATGTTATTATTGTATCATTAAAATATGCAAAATAAGCATCTATTTGAAATTTTATTCTGCATTACCTTTCCATTGGATAAATACTTTTCTTTAAAACTTAATTAATTAATTTGCCAATTAATTAATGTGAAAATTAGTATTAATCAATCAGACTAATTCCATAAGTAATGTGCAGTTTTCCTCATTTTAGATATTTAAAATTACAGAGATGGTTTGAAAAACAGTCACAATTTCACAACATGTAAAATTTTAAGTTCATGCTATCTCCATACAGTGCAACGGTCCATCTGCAGGCAAAGTTAAAGACAAACTGCCATTACTGGCTGTAATGCACATAAATGACACACATCACCTGGGGAACGCAAGGGGAGATTCAGTACTGAGAACCACAAATCAGTGGTCAGTGCCAGTGAGCAGAGAGAAGGAAAGCTGTGACAGTGGCGATGGGAGAGAGCCTGCCCAAGTCACATCCATTTGATCTAAAAGCAACGTCACTTTTCGACCTTACTGGGGAGGGTTCCTTTATAGATTTCACTACTTTACTCTTTGGATGCAAGATGGAGAATGGGCTTTGGTGTGGTGATATCAGAAGGGCTTCCCCGGACCTGGGCTTCCAGTGCTCGTCCCAGGACAGTCTGGACCAGCCAGTTAGTATCCGCTGACTGCCTTGGTCGAGCCACCTCACCCCCACCTTCAAGACTATGCCCAAGATGCCTGGAACCCTGGAGCACTTAGCAAACATTATCTCAGGAATCCTTCCGGAGCCTGCACAGTCCTCTGCCCCAGGTTTGCTCTTAATTCCACCTTGGTACAGATGCGCAGTGACCTTGGGAGGAGGGGCGCGCCTTGCAGGGGGCAGGGGGAGCAGGCTTGGAAGTAGCACCAAGGCAGGAAGAGTGGTGTGGTGCAGGGCCGGGGACTAACCACCTCTGTGTCTCTGCATTTGGCATGGAATTCTAAGGAGTCGAGCGTCTTTATTTGATTATGAGCGTCTGGGTCATGATGGAGGTAATGTGACAGAGCATGCATTCAGTTTTCTAGATTTATTCATACCTTCAGTTATGTGTGGGATAGGGAGGTCCACCCCCATACATTCTCCTAGCCCAGGGCCAGTACTGGCTCTTTTCTTGCGCTGTCTCTGTGTGTAGGTTTGACCAATGACCACGAGGGGGAGACAGCAACCCGCAATAATCTGCACGAAGGGCCAGGATTCTGACTTGTGGGCTGAGGGCTTGTCCTGTTTTTCAGAAATGAGTGTTTCTCCGCAGAGGGCTGTGAAAACCTGAAGAAGCTCTCTTCCGGGTCCTGCCTCCAGAGGGAACCACATTAAATCAATCCAGATGGGTCTCTTGGGCCCCAAAACTTGTACGAGTGAATAGAACTAATAACATATTTCTGTGTTGGTTTTTATTAAAAAGAAAAACACAATTTTTTTTAATTGGACAGGATTTCTTCATCCCATCTCTATGACCAGTTTTGTCTGAGGATCTTACTCTCAGAGACGCTTAACTAGAGACACACTGAAAAGATCCGTAACAGGACTGAGCACTGAAAGAAGATACATAAATCATCCATCAGGAAAAGCCAAGTCACTGCCTTGGGTTGGAAGAGATTAGCTGATCTTTTGTCTACAAGAAAAGACAAATATTGTCATTGAAATTAAACCTTTTTCTCCCGATTGCCCATCTCACCCCAGCTTAAGGATTTGGCTTGCATAAAACACTTCATATCAAAAGAGGCCAGTGATGTTTTGAACACATGCACACAGACCCAGATCGTCTGCTCAAAATGTCCTATTATGGCAGTCACGAAAGCACTGTGAAGACCAAGGCAATGTGACCGCTACCTAGCCTGCTCACTGTCAGCAAGTCCCACCTTCTTTGAAAATAGAAAACAAGCCATAAAGAAAATAAATGTTAAGTATAGATCATTTTTCTTATCCATTCACATCCAATGACTAGTTACAATGCTGACCAGGATTACAAATTCTCATCTGAAACCAAAAACAACAGATCTAGACTAAACAAAGAGCGCTCTCTACAGCCACATTCTAAAAATAAACTTGATGTTAGTGCTCACAACAGGGTATGACGTCCACACAGATCTCCACTCCCAACAGCCTTCTTTTCTGTATCACTTGCTTGGGGACAAATTCCAGTTCCTTCGTTTGACCCATTTGTGAATCACTGAGGGTCAATTTTAGGGTAGTAACAATGTTGATATTATAGGTTTGGATGGTTATATTGGGTAACTCATGTAAAAATGTTACATGAGTGTTTATGTAGAGCAAGTGCTATGGAACCTGTTATTGCTGCTACTACTGCTATTATTAGTTTCTTAGGATTGTTAGATACACAGTTGAACAGCTTGGAAGGAAAGCTTGCTTTCTTAAACCCAAGCCTTAGAGCTGTTGAAGAGTTACATGCACTTCTATTCTCTCAAGCTTCCTCTGAAAGAAAATTTTGGCCTAAGAGTGGCAGAGAAAGGTCTTGGAAATATTAAGAAATGTTTACAGTAATGCTTTCTCATCTTTTAAGGGAAATATTTTCTAACATTGTTTGACCTCTGTCATGTTCACTATGGAAGAACTTCTCCAATCCCACTAACTTCCAAATAGTATAAATTATGGACTTTAAAGTCAAACTAAAATCATGTCAGTTTTGTTGTGGAGCATTGCTGTTCTCTTTCAGAGAACTGGAGCTGCTAGGGGCTGGGGTATAGCTCTATGGTAGAGTATTTGCCTAGTATGTGTGAGGACAAGGGCCTTTTATACACACATGTACACACATATACACATATATATATACATACATACTACTATAGAATTTGAAAAACCAGAGCTAGGATACCAGATGTAAAGATTCATATGGATATTGGCAAAAGGCAGGTAATTTTCTGGGTAGAAGCACTTAACATCTTGTTGCCTGCCAGGATTAGCTGAATGGTACATGAACCAAATTTTGTGCTGCCAGTCCCCAGGTGGTGACATTTCTTCTACCAAGCCAATGTTGGGTTTTACATAATAAAGAAATCCCAAGGATAGTTTGTTTCTCTTTCATGTTTTAAAATTTCCTGGGATAGAGTTATGGCTTTATACTATCTCTAATGACTCAAGTTGTTCTATGTCTTCACTGACATGCTTAGGAGATTTCTTCTACCTCACGGTTTAAGAAGGTTACTGAAGATCCAGCTTTCATAATCTGCTTTCCAGGCCATGGGAAGAATAAGAGTGGAAAAGCAACGTTTTCCTTTTTGAAGAAACTTCCAAGAAGTGCCTTACATATATTCACTTTCTGTTGGCTATATCTTAATCATGTCAAATTCCTAGTTAGGAGGGAGAATGTCAACATGATCTTTAATAGAACAGGTATGCATGTAGCAAAAAAGCAGCATTCTATTAAAAACAGAAGGAAGAAGTGGGGGTTGGATGAATGTCAAAGTGGGCAGCAAAACTTGATTATGTTACATCTTTGTTATGTAGTCCAATTTTCTCAGTGCCCTTCCTGTTGCTCAACACTTTCCTCAGAAAAAAGTCTAAAACTCACTTAATTGTATGAGAGATTGATAATAGACGAGAGTATTGACACCATGCAGTGAATCAGCATTTTAATGGAATTTAGGGCTAAATATAGTCTATTAGTCAGCATTCCATTGCTGGGACAAGATACCTGACATATTTTTGGCTCACAGTTTCAGAAGTTTCAGTCCATGGCCAGCTGACTCCAAAGTAGAAACATCAGGGTGGAGGGCAGGTGTCAGAAGAAATATTCTGAATTCATGGCACTTTGGACTCAGAGAACAGTGGAAGAGACCCAGGCACCAGATATAGTCCCCAGTGTTATACACCCATGACCCATTCATCCACCTAAACTCTGCCTCCTAATTGCTCATTCATTACACTGATGAAGTGTGTGCCCTCACATACCACCTTTCCAGAAGTTTCCTAATACAGTCAGGTTGGCACAATTAACTGGCATAAGTCAATATAACACCTAACCACATATCCTTAAACCATACTTAATCTCCAAAGAAACACAATACCAAGATTATCATTCAGCTCAACGTGATATAATTATCCTGCTTGCAATGAAAAATGCACTAATTCATTTCCTATAGACCTAATATTTCCAGCATAGCTCAAAAGTCCAAGTCAACATTCTATTCTGAGGCCCAAGGTTGTTGTGAGCTGTGAGCCCTCATAAAATTCAAAAAACAAATTATATAATCTTAAAGTAAAATAGCACAGGATAAATGTTGCCATTCCAGAAGGGACACCAAAGCAAGACTGAAATTCAGCAGGATGAACATTAAGTTCTGTAGCTCCCTGTCCAGCACCTGGGGTGGGTTTGTGGTGAGATGTGAATTCCAAACAACTTGATCAGCACCACTCATATGGCTGCGTGAGTTGCAGCCCACATGGCCTCTCTCTTGGCTGGGCTCTGCTCACTGCCTGAGGCTTTCTTCAGGTGTTCTATGTTTCTGGCATCTCCAACTTCCTGGAATCTTCACTGCAGCGTTGGCTTCACTTTCACAGCTTCAGGTGTCACACTGTCAGGGCCTTCCTGCAAGAACTCTGATTCCCTTTGCTTAACCTCTCATGTCTTCCTTTTCAACTAGGTAGAAACCACCATGACCCCAGAACCCTGAGCATGGTAAATGAGTCCAAGAAACAATTCACTAGGTTACCCTTCCCAAGCAGGGTTCCCAAGTACATTCTTCTCAAGGCAGTCTTTCCAAGGGGTTGACATTTTGCACCCTTGGTTTTGAAAAGGATGAGTTTGCTGATTCCTGAGATGCTTTCAAGGCATCTTTCTTCCTGTTCTAGTTCAAAGTGATAATATCTGTCTTTTCCTGATGAATTCCACAAATCCCTAAAGGCTCAACTGAGGCATGAGCTCCAGGAGCCTCTTCCACCACCACCTCTCCCACATCCCCACAAATGTGCTGCCTATCACCTTTGCTTGACTCTATGGTCACATTTACCTCATACTCTCTGGTCTATACACCTTCCTCTTCCACTTAGCTCTCAGTACCAGAAAGTCACCCTGGCATCCTCCATGCCTTGTTAGGTAGTATCTAATATTTCTTGAATGAAGGAAGATGTAATTAAGGTGAGAGATTCCATTAGAGGTCAAGACAGCAGCAAACGCTTTTCAAATATCTGATGTAGGTGAGGCAAAGAACACCCTACCCCTCTGCCTCATAAAAGCCTACTTATGGATAGAGGATCTGCAGCCTGGGGCTAATGACTTTGTGGGTCTTTCTCTAAAACATTTTTATGCCAGTAACGTCTTATTTTAGTTTGTGTTTAAAAAAGCTTTGAACCTATGACCTACAGTATAAGCATCAGGTATGGCATAGATTAAAAAATAATAATATATAAAGTAATAAAAGAAGATGTATTTAGGGGATGGGATGTTTGCATATGCATTATTTTACTTAGCTTTTACCACAGTCTTGTAAGATGAGTACTGTTCTCAGCTTATCTGGTGGAGAAAACACAGCTCAAAAGTGAGTGACCTGCTTAAGCTCAAGAGCATAGTAAAAGATAGTACTAGACCTTTATCCAGATTGTTTAACCTCAAATTCAATGGTCTTAATGATTCTTTCATAACATAATTGTCAAAAGAGAAGGACTTTCAAAAACTAGACACATGTTACTGTTGGAGAGAGAGAAGAAGTATGCTACAAAACCTGTCTTGATCTTTCCTAAGTGGTTTAATGGAGGTCTCAGTCCTTCAACCCCAGCTTGTCAAAAATCTTACTCCTGTCTTACTATTTTTAAAAAAAATTTTATTGGTACATTTTAAGTATACAATATAATGACACTCATCATTGGAAATTTGCACCTTTACATAATCTCTCTTGGTTCTTTTTTCCCCATTCCCCTGCCCTCCCTTCAACCCTTCCATCCCTCCCTATTATTATAATTTTTTGTGTGTACTGGGGCTATCCTACTATTTCATCTCTGAGCTTCTGTGCCACTCTGGGAGCAGAAAACTGGAGACTCAGAAAGCCACAGTGATGGTCCGAATTGGTAAATCTGCACTAATGGCTTTGGGCAGAGATTTCCCTTAGAGTGAATCACCTTCCAGTGGCCAGTGAGTCAAGTCATTTAACTCTAAACTTTAATTCATATTTTGTAAACAATTCCATTTACTTTTTAAGTCTTTAATTTAAAAGCTGGGTTTGAAGTGGGTGGGGCAATGGTAACAGCAATTGGAAGAAGTTCTCACACAGAAAAAAAAGAGTAGAAAATGAAAGCGGATGTCCTCTTTTGTGTTACCCCATCTTGTCCATTCTCCCATTCTCACCACCAGGGCTCCCTGAGGAGAAAAAGAAAGGGATGTAAATGGCATATGTCATTTATCTACCTCTTGTCTTTTTTGTTGTTCAGACACAGGGATTACATTAGACCCTCACTGCAGCAGTGACAGAGGACTTCAACAGGTGTGGTGTTTGAAAGATCTTCCTCAGCTTTCAACAGGACCTTCCTGTATGGAGAAAGTGGAATAGGTTTGGAGTTGTTGCTTCTTTAGCACTCATCTCTGAAACCCTGATGCTGTCACTAGGCTACCCAACTTGATTATTCCTTCTCTGAAGAGGAAGAGAGGGGTTCATTTATCATCCTAGGCTAGGAGGAATAGACACTAGTTGAAATTCTTATCAACACTATGAAAGAGATGAGAGATATGGCTACTTAGAGCTAAGGGGCTGAGTCAGTGTGAGCATGTAATTCTGGATATGCAATACAGAATAATGTTGTGGTTTTACAAAGAGATCAAACCGATAGAGACTAGAGTTTATGGTTCCAAACCAAAGACTTACTTCAGATGCCTGATTCTCATGGAGTTCATTTCCAGACAATCACATGGTAATGTTGAAGCATCTTTTGTATTCTAGACATGCAATAAGCAATACACACATGCAAGGGCGCACACACACACATATGCACACCCTTATGCATCCACACTTACATATGTATACTTGTATACATATGTATTCTATGCAAATACTACACATAGCCTCAAGACATGTCCTCCAGAAGCTTAGTCCACACAGAAAACCAGGTAAATAGCAGGGCTTGTGTTCCTCCTGTGACTGGGGACTTTTTCAGGGGGAAAACTGCTTGAGGCCTCATCTACTGTCTACAGACATTCAGCCTCTAGCTTAAGATGAAGCATTAACACTTTGTAGGGCTGGCAGGTTAAAAATAAAAATCCTCAAAACATCATTCGCTCCGTAAGTACTAAGTATTTATGTTAAGTTAGTTACTGATCTATTACTTTACTGTTTCACTCATGAGTTTTCAGGGGGGCTACAAGCTATTCCAGAGCCCAAGAATTTTAGTTTCTTTTCTTAGTCTTGAAGAGGTTGTAAGGTTGATCTCCCACAATCTGTTTTTCATCTCTTCCTAGGAAATCCAGCTTCTTACTCCACCTTAGTAAATACTAAGGGTGGCTGTTACATCCAGAGACAGTCCACTGTGGTCCAGGGAAACTCAGGTCCGTTCTCCCTCCTTTGACCTTTTGTGTAATGATAGTAATTTGGTATCTGCATGTTGAAGCTGTTCGTTGTGCGGTCTCCTCCTATAGGCCTTTTCTGACAGGCCTCTAAATAAATAGGTTTGCCTGCCCTGCCTCCCAGTGCATTTCTTTATCTGCAGCCCTTTCTAGAACATTCTAATGCTTGTATATGCAACTCCCAGCCCCCCCATCTCCCACAATAGGGACCTGATTCTGTCTTAGCTACAAGGGCACCCCTTCTTCAGCTTCTCAGTTTCAACATGAGATGGCTTTTATCCATTTACATATTAGCAGAGGGCCCCACCCAATTCTCCTGCCTGGGAAGAGGGGCACATGCTGACCACATTTGAATGGAGTGCTTTGTCCCCAGTACCACAGAGAGCACTGGAGAGCAGGGACCCAGATGAAGCCTGTCAGCCTCTTCCCTGATTTTGTGTATCTGGGCACTGAGAAATGTTCATGAAAGTGTAGGCTTGAAGCTGACTGGGGAAAGAACATGTCTGAGAAAGAAGAGAAGAAAAGGAAGCTGGGCGTCAAGAGGTTTATGGGAAGGAGAGAAGAGAGGAAAAGAGAAGAGAGAAAGAAGAAAAATGGAGAGGAAGGTAGGGGAGAGGAGAGAAAAGGAGGGGCGGGAGGAGAGATTAGATAATATTTTAAAATCACTTACTGAAGCCAAATCTGCCTTGAACATACTAGTCCCCTAAGCCAATAAATTATATCATACTTTTAAAAAGTAGCCTAGACATACTGAACTACTATCTACATTTGCCCTGAATACATACCTGTCCTGACATCTGTACCTTGCTTCTTTGGCTCTGCCAGCTGTGTCTTTCATGCTCATAGTTTCCTGGATATTATAATCCCCCTGAGGTGAATTAGGTTTCTCATGCTAGTCACTCCCCTGGCTCTTTTTTGCTAAATAAAAAGATTTGAACTTCACTGCTGATCTTCCAGGGCTTCCCAGCCCACCACCTTTTCAGAGCCGGGTTTCTGTGTCATTCCCGCATGGCCTCAAATCACGTGTCTGACTTGCCTAGGTACACAGCTGAGACCGCACACCTGTCGGCACATCAGGTTGCTCTTCCATGGAAGAGCTGTGTCCTTGTTCCTGCTTCAGATACACCTTGGGAGTTTGAACTTGAAGATGTGTTAACTGGAAAAGAACCACATGAGATTTCAAGCAGGATGGCAGATCCGGAAGGCGTGAGACATTCCTACAATTCTTAAAGCAGGACGATGATCACAGTGTTGATCACTTCCTGTTCTGCTCAAATTTCCCTTTAAGGAAATTTTCTCTGGCAGTTGTTCTTGCTGCCTAATGGGCCATGCTTGTTCTGTATGAACCAGCCTTCTTGGGATACAAGGTCAAGCAGATAAAAGTAGAAGAAACAGACAGGAACACCTGCATAGTTAAATTATTTGATCCACACTGAAGGAGGAATGCTATAGGACTACTAGAAAATCTGTGAATAACCATTTTGATTCAAAATAACTTTTTGAAGATCTTGATTTTGAATACCCATTGAAAACTTATTTTTAAACCACTCTAACATGAAAAAAAATCAAATATTTCCCAGCTCTATTCCTTGTGCTTGGCTCTGTTCAGCAAGAAACCAAGTGAAATCACACAGCAAGTGACTTTTTGAGATTGGTTTTTTTCACCTAACTCAACGCCCTTTTCCACCAAAGCTGCTCATGAATCAGTGGTTCATTTCTTTTGATTGCTGAGTAGTATTCCATTATATCAATGTAACATAGTTTTTAAAATCAGTTCCCTGTTGTGAGGCATGTTAATTGTTCCCACTTTTGGGCCACTACAAATAGAGCTGGTAAAAAAAATATGTGAAGATTTTTGTATGGACATATTTTACAATTCTCTGGAACAAATGCCCAGGGTATGATTGCTGGGTAGGGTAAATGTATGTTTAGAATTTTAAAGAAGCTATTCAAACATATTCCAAAGGGACCATATCATTTTACACATTCACGAGTGGTGGGTAAGAGATGCAGTATCTTTGCATCCTGGTCAGCATTTTGTATTGCAACAGTTTTAACTTTGGCCATTCTAACAGGTGTGTGCTAGTATCTCTTTGTGGCTTAATTGCCCTAATGACTCAGTGATGCTGAACATAAAATTTTCCAGTGCTAATTTGCCATCTATACATCTCCTGGGGTGAAATAGCTCTTCATATCTGTCTGTTTTCCAGTTGGATTGATTAATGTCTTGCTGTTGATTTTCTTCCCAGTACCAGGGACTGACCCAGTGGCTTCACACAGAGCAGTATCTTCAGCCCTTTTCAATTTCTTTTTCTTTTAATTTTGAGACTGGGCATCACTAAGTTGCTGTAATTCTGGAACCAGGCTTGGACTTGCAATCCTCCTGGTTTAGCCTCCTTGAGTGCTCTTGGTTTACTGTTGAATATTTAGATTTCTTTATATGAATATTCTACATGTAAGTAGTTTATCAGCATATGATCTACTTTCTGCCTTTTTGTAGTATGTCTTGTGATAGCCAACCTGACTTCATTTTGTGCCTCATCACCGTTCCCTCTCCATTTCATATAAAGTGGAGTGACTCTGGGTGGTTGCCTCCCCCCCACCCCCACCTTGGGAGTCCTCTCTGTGACGCATGACATTTGGTAGCAGCATTGCATTTGGTAGAGCTGTCTGCAGCTGTATGTTATATTTATGACCTTGTGTACAGAATACTCTGCACCTGTGTGATATTTTGTTTCAACTAAACTGTGTGAAACTTCCCCTGACCCCCACTAATTTAGCAAAGTTCTGCTTCTATGAAATTCCACTTGGACTCCCCCTCTCCCTGAGCCCTCCCTAACTAGAAGAGCAGTTTAAAAGAAACTTGAAAGTCACTTTTAGGAGTTGAGAGGCTTTGAGCGTTAGCCCATGCACTTGCTAGGCAGGTACTGTGCTGCTGAGCTACATCCCTGGCAGATCATTCCACTTCTAACACAGTATTTCATTAATTATAACAAAAGAATATCTACAAAGTGTGCTATTTACTACTTCTACTTGTAATTTAACATACTTTGTGATCTTCTAAGGATTTACAAAGACTAGATGTTTTAAGCTTCTCCACTATATTCACAGTAGAGTTGAATAAAGTACTATTTAACAACAGTTGTATTTAAAAGTAATCTTTTAAGTAGGAGGATTCTGGCCTAGAAGCCTTCATTTCTTTAAGTTCCTTCTGTCTTATGTGATACAGGCATATGTGTCACTTAGATGTGATGTCACAATTTCACTTCCAAAAACCCCTTTCAGAAGATAGCCTTCTTATGAATTCTAACACAAAGTGTGCAAAACATGTCAGTTTACTGACTCACTTTTGTCATACATAGGCAAACTCTTTCACATTTAGAGACTGGATATTATGTAATTAAGACTCCTGTGTCCAGTATATGCACAATATATACAGAACAGCAATCTTAAATGACATTCATGTAAGATAAAGTTAACAGATAAGCCAAAATGTTCTAGCACACAATAACAAAACTCCCTTTTCAGTTTCTCCCCTTTTGCTTCCCTGAACCCAATGAGCCAGTACAGACTGTGCTAATCACAGAAGTAGTTTACTGATCCACTTCCAAACACTACATTTCCCACTCCCAGCACTCGGGAGGCTGAGACAGGAGGATCACAAAGAGTTCAAAGCCAGCCTGGGCTACATGGTGAGCTGAAGGCCAGCCTACACTACAAAGCAAGACTTTGTTTTAATACATATAAAAAAAGCTATGTACCAAAAGTGTTTTTCTACCACTTCTACATTTAAATGTATCAGACATTTCTTAACATCTGCATATCTGCATTAGATTTTTCATATAAGAACTTGTCTGCTATGCTTGCAAAACTGATGAAGTTGCACACATGTAGCATCAGTTAGCATCTGAGGTGCCCTCTAACTGTCCTTTTTGGCCTTGAGCCATTCCCTCCTCACAACCTTGTCTTTGCCTTCACCGCATGGACTAGTACAGGCATACATAGTGCTTAGAGGTGATGGATAAAGTCATAGAAATTCACTTACAGAGGAAATATGCTAACGTTAATACCTCATCACACTCTGGCAACCTCCTTAACATCTAGGGACTTGATACTGCAAAATTTCAACTTATTTGCAGATTACATGCTCTATATACACAGTAAAACAAAGCATTCAGAAAAATGGTGCCTGAAAATGTCTAAGCATAACACACTAGCGCGTTAACTTTTGCAGTTAGTTCCCCCCTGCCATCTCCTACAAAACACTGAACAATAGTTCACAGAGGTGTTTAAATAATTTCATTCCCAAAAGACAGTGTTTCATATAAATTCTAGCAAAAGGATGTTTACTAAGCAATATTTACTACCTCTAGATTTAACCTATGCCAGGGATTTCTAAGCATCTAAATAAGACTAGATGTTTCCAAAGTACTCAATTTGTCTACTATATACACCACAGCCTTGCAAGAAATGCACACATATAGAAATACTTATAATTTGAATTTGTCTTCAAACTATGAGCAACCCTTCTCCAACTAGAATGTCCAGATATAGGGGCAGTTTTCTTTTAAGAAAGACTAGGAGGAAAGCTGAGAACAGTTTTTACATATTATGTACATGGGCCATTTACAACAGCCAGTGGTATACAATGCTCAAATTTTCAGAAGACCATTCCTAGGATTTTTAACATAAAATATACAAAATTTGTTAATGTTCTAGTTCTACTTTTGTCATACGCTGGCAACCTCTTTAACATCTAGGAAGACTAGACACTGTAAACTCAGAATTATTTGTCCTTTACATACACTATATGTACTGCAAAGTATAACAGAATGCACAGATGTAAGGGACAGTGCCTACTCTGCCTCACTAGAAGCACACTGGTCAGCATTGCATGTCCTTGTCTTTCCTGGAAGCAGTGCACAGATCCAACGTGTACTGTTCCAGAGGGGTCTGGATATCCCCACACAGAACAACACTTGTGAATTTTGACAGAAAGAATCTTACAAAATGTGTTATTTTACCACGTCTGTTTTTTTAACACTTATCAGGCCCATGAGAACATCTAGAAAGAGTAGACACTTCAAAAGAAGAACTTGGCATTATTATATAGTAATGAACAAAAAGCACACACAGAAGAAAGGTTAGAGTTCGAAAAACATTTCCCACATATATGTGACCAGTCTGACATGGGAGATCCTCGTTCTTCTCCTTGTCTTCTGCTCCACTGAACAGCTGAGGAGGAATGTCCCACCTGCTGTCCCTGACAAAGATAGTCTTACCACACGTTCTGAAGACTTTGGCTTTCTGTGATTTTTTTTAAACAAGCGAGGATTTGCAAAATATGTGATTTTCTAACTACAGTAAATGTCTACAACCTCTTAACACCTAGAATGTCCAGATATAGGGGCAGTTTTCTCTTAAGAAAGACTAGGAGGAAAGCTGAGAACAGTTTTTACATATTATGTACACGGGCCATTTACAACAGCCAGTAAACCTTCCCAAAGAGCAGTGAGCATTTCCAGCTAGTCAAACTGAGATGCTTCTCTGCTGTTTCTCTCTGGTGAGCTGCTAACTTTCCAGCCATGGTCCTCTAGGGCTGCACTCTCCTTCCAGATCCTTGGCCAAAGGAGGGAGATCTTCTCCAGGTAGGACCATAGGAGCCAAATCAGCATAGTTCCATGGCCTAAGTGGCTGGAGGGCTAAGGGGCTCTACATTCAAGGGGGGCAGGGGCACAGTTGGCAGATGTTTCCAGGCCCTGGCCAGACTGTGGGCAGCCAGTGAGAGGACCCTGGGGTCAGCCGGGCAGAGGCCATGGCCAGTCCCCAGGTTGCAGGTGAGTGAGCAGTTTTCAGTGCATAGTCTTACACTTTATTTTTAGATGTAGATCTCAGTATTTCATATTGTTGAGGATTTATAAATAATATTTTAAATTTAGTTCTATGAGTGTATTACTAGCATATTAAAAATAATTTGTTCTTTTAAATTTCCTTTTTTTTTTTGGTAGTTCTGGGGAGTCAAGCCCAGGGCCTCTTGCATGCTGAGCAAGTGTTCTGCCACTATGCTACATCCACAACCCAAATAAGAACTAATTTTTGTTCATAGCTCTTGTGTTCTGAACTTGCTCAATTTATTGTATTAGTTTTAGGAGTTCTTTTTAGACTCCTTGGCGTTTCTATGAAGACAGTCATATCTGCAAATAGGGATGATTCTCATTCTTCCTTTTCAATCTGTATTCCTCTTCTTTCCCCTTTCTGCTTTATCATACTGATGTTGAATAGTATGTGAACATCCTTGTCTTGTTTTTATTCTGAGAAGAAAGTATCTTAGTTTGTGTAGAGCAGGCAGGGTTTTCCAGAGGAACAGATCTAGTAGGAGACATAGCCATAAAAAGTTTTTTCTAGTATTTCTCTATTTTATAATTTTCATTGGAGAAGTCTTTCACCTCTTTGGCTGTTTATGCTGGTAGTGTTTGTATGAGGCCATTGTGAAAGTGGAATTATTTCCCTGATTTCTTTCTTAGTGTTTAGAAAAAGCTACTAATTCTTGTATGTTGATTTTTGTATCTTCTACTTTGTTGAATTTATTTGTTTCTTAAGGAAATGTTAATTTTCTTGACAGTTGTTGGAGTATTCAGTTACTTTTTTTGATATTTAGTGAATTGTGACAGTTTATACTTTTGAAGAAATTGGCCCACTTCAACCTAAGTTGTAAAATTTATGTGCTCAGGTTTTTTATAGTATTTCCATATTATCCTTTTGGAATCTAAGAGGTTTAGAGTGGTAGCCTGTCTTATGCTTGTTATTAGCAATTTGTGTCTTCTTTCTTTTTTCCTTAGTCTTGCTGGAGATTGTTTATTAATTTTTTCAATTTTTATTAGTATAAGTTTGTAATACATAATGTTTCTGTTCCTTGTGTGCAGGTAGAACATATACACAACACATCTTAATCCCTTTTTCCATTCCTTTCCTTCCCCTCCCACGCCATTCCCTCTATCTCTTGATATCCTTCTCATTTGAGAAAGATCTATCTCCCTACTTTCTATCTTTTATTTTGCTCTTTATTTATAGATTATATTTATATATTTATATGAGAAGCCATGTGATATTTAAGCTTGTGTGTTTGATTTATTTCTCTTAACATTATGGTCTGAAGGTGCTTCTATTTTCCTACAAATGACTCAGGTTTATCTTGCTTATCACTTGTTTTCTCTCTTGTTTTCTGGTTTCAATTTTATTAACTTTTGGTCTTAGTCACTTCCTTCCTTGTGCATGTTTTGTATAAACATGGATTTTTTTTCCTGGTTCTTAGAGGAGGGAGCTTAGATTATTGATTTAAGACTTTTCTTCCTTTCTAATGTAAGTGCTTAGTGCTACAATTGCTCTATTATCTGCTTTACCTAAGCAATACACATTTTATTATGTTGGATTCTTGTTTTCAATAAATCCAATATGTATTTTTTGCTTCCTTTAAGACTCTTTCCTAGACTCATGGATTCCTTAGAAAGTCTTCTTTGTAATTTCTAATTGTTTGGAGATTTTTCTCTTTTCTTTCTGTTACTTATTTCTAGTTTGATTCCATTGTGTTCAGATAATCTGATTTCAAAAATTTTAAGGTCCAAGATAAAGTGTGTCTTAGGGTATATTCTGTGGGAGCTTAAAATCTCATGTAAAGTGTCAATCAGATCATCTCATGTCATATATACCTATATAATTAACTCTGGAAACAAGGCAGAATTAATCTTCTCATTTCATACTCCTTTTCAAAGAGTGCTAGGATATTCTAATTCCTTTTCTCTCCCATACAATTTTAAAAGAAGCTGTTTGTGTATATAGAAAATTTAGATGTTGTTGAGTTCTTCTACATATTTGTTGATTCTCTCTAGTTGTTCTGTGCGTTTTTCTGTGAGAGAGGAGTTCTGAAGTTTCCACCTATAATTGTGAATATATATATTCACAAAAATTGATAGAACCCAAATGAGAAATATATATATATAAGTTTTCTTCACATTATTTTGCAAGGTTTTTGCTTGATGTATGCACAATTAGCAATGCTATATCTCCCTGGTGGATTGACCCTTGTATCATTTAATGCCCCTCTCTGTCCTTGATCATTTGGTTTGTTCTGAAGTGTGACTATAGATGGTCACTCCTACTTTCACTAATTCATTTTTATGGTATATCTTTTCCAATCTTTTAGTTTTAGCCTATTTATATTGTTATATTTGGTGTTTCTTGTGCAGAGGATACACTAAATTCATGTATTTTTATAAGTTTTAAAATTTTGATAAGTTTTAAACTTTAGTATATTTATAACATTTACAGTTTAATATAATTATTTACATGTTAGAGATTGTCTGCTTTTTTTTTGCTTTCTTTCAATCTCTCTTTGTTTTTTCTCTCTCTGTTTGTTTTTCCTGTCTTCTTGTAGGTTGTATGGACCCACAATTCTAAAGTTTTATTTTTATTTAAAGCATTTAGCATACTTGAGTTTAACTCTGTATATTTTTATTGTTTGCTTTAAGTATTGGACTCTATATGCACACTTTGCATAATCTACATTATAACAGTTCAAATGAAATATAGAAATCCTGACTTTATGTACCTTGATTTTCTCCATTTACAATATATTTGTTTTAAATATTTTTTACATATTTTGAGGACCATATCTGAAAGTGTTAAAATTTTTGTTGCAAATTTCAAACATAATTTAGAAAACTCAGCTGGGCCCATACCAGAAATCCCAGTACTTGAGAGGATGAGGCAGAAAATCACCGAGTTTGAGGATAACCTGGGCTATATATTGAGTTCAAGCCAAGCCTGAGCTATATAGCAAGACCCTGTCTCAACAACAGCAACAACAAAATTATAAAACTCAAGAGCAAATATGAAGCTGTGGCACTGACCTCTACTTTCTCTACGTATCCCCAAATAGACTTTTATTGTTCTAAAATAAAAGATATTTTCTTTTCTTTCCTATTTTGTTTAAAGAAGTTCTTTAAACACCATTTAGTGTAGGTCAGCTGCTGGCAAGTTGTCTTAGCTTCACTTTATCTGAGAATGTTTTGATTTTCTTTTACTCCTGAAAAATTTGCAACATTTCCTTTTTTATCACTTAAAAATGTTATTCCACTTCCTTTTGACTGCCTTAGTTTCTGACGATAAATCTGCTGTCTTTCTACTTGTTTTCCGCTAAAAGCAAGTGTCAGGTCTTCCTGCTTTTAAGAATTTTCTGTCTCTAATTTTTAGATATTTGACTGTTATATGTCTTGGTGTGGAATTTTGAATTCAGGTTGGGGTGGGCTCGGGTTCTTGAATCAGCAATTTTGCAGGTTTTTGTTTGTTTCTCTGAATATAGAATGTGGTCAGCCATTATTCCTTTGAGTACTTTTTATCAGCCTTAACTTCTTTCTCCTTACTTTCTAGGATTCTAATGATATGTATACTAAAAAAATTATATTTATTATTCCACAGGCCTTATGTATTTTTTCAATTTATTTTTTCTCTGTTAGCTATCAATTTATTTACTATGGGTTGGGTAATTTCTAGTGTTCTACCTTCAATTTCATTTAGTTTTTCTTCTTTCCTCTTTATTCTGCTGATGAATTCATCCACTATTTTTAAATTTTTGGTTATTTTATTTTTCAATTGTATAATTTCTAGTAGATTATTTTTATTTTCTGTATCTTTACTGACACTTTGTATCTTACATTTGATTCAAGTATGTTTGTAACTGCTGTTGAAACATTTTACCTATGATGGCTGCTTTAAAACCTTTGTCAGATACTTCTGTCATCTTCTAGTTTGTGTCTGTTAGGTTTTTTTTTTTCAAATTAAGATTTTACTGATATTTGTTTGACAGGTACTTTATGAATGAAACTTAGATATTTTGGGTATTATATTAACACCTCTGGATTTTATTTAAAATGCCTAGTGTAGCAAAACTCCTTTGATACTCTTTCATTAGAAGAGCATCTTCCTATTCCTGCCAAGCAGGGCTAGAAATCCAGGTTTCCTCCTGGGCCTCCAACAACTCCTATTGTAAGACATTGTTTCTCATTATTGCTGGAGAGTTTCTGCCCTGGATCTCTGCTGACACAATCCTGGTTGGGTGAGTGACAGTGACTTGTGATTGCTCCCCACTACTACATGGAGATTCTTGTCTGTGCCCCTCATACCACTGTAGCATAATGGGGAATAGGCAGCTTATTACTCTCATGTGGTATCCTCTGACATAATGTAGGATGGGGAGATGTGTTACTGCCTGATAGTGATGAATGTCCTGACCCTTTACCCTGACTTCTGACCACACTCCTGGGGACTACTGAGTCTCATTGCAGCATGGGTTTCCCACCTTATGAGACATTAGAATGTTATGGCTATGCTGGTGAAGCTTTACCATCTGGTAGCAGGTTTGTGTATCAGCCAACTACCTGGCTGCTGATTATCCAGAACAAGTCACAAGGCCTTGAGGAACTCAGATTTTTACATCGACATAAGAGGGAGAGAGAAAATGATTTGTGCAATACACAATTTAACCCTAAGTGACATAATTTGCATGATATACTTAGCGCAGTGTGTGATGATAGTTATTACTATTCTAAGTCTCTTTTAAAATAATGGTTCTAATTTTAGCTCTGTGCAAAGTGTTGCCACTTTCATGCTAGTAGAGTAATTAACAGTAAAGTGTTTTAAATCAGACAGACTCAAATTTGAGACTGTGTTCCTATTTACAATTGATCAAATGATATTGATAGAATGATCTTTGTAAATATTTGTATCTTCATATATAAACTAAAAATATTAAAAAGCTTCAAAAATGCAAGGAATACATAAGATTACATATAAAGCATTTGGTAGAATCTATCACACTTTAAATGGTCAAAAGTAGCTACCAGTATATAATATTTTCATCATCATTATTAAATATAAGAAATGTTGACTCAAGGTATACTGTTTATACCCCATAAAAGTAGAAAACCAAACCATCTCAATTCTACAATATCACTCTAAAATGAAATAAATGAGAAACTCTATTTGATATATCATTTAGAAACTTTTAAATGGATAAAGTTAACAATGAGTGATTGTAGCTATTACTTTCTTAAGTCCTTATAAAATGTACTGTATGTCCACAGTGTACTATAGGTAACTCAGCTAGTACCTCCTCTTGGAGGCCAGTAGCCTGCATTTTAGACAACAAAAAGATTGCTACTAATTTAAGGCATGTCTCTGAACCCCAGCAACAGCCCTGGTTCTTTCTTATGGTCTAGCCTTATGTGGCTACCTCAAAAACTAATATAAAACAAGATATGGAAAAATAGTGTATGCTGAAATGGAAAACCCACCTAAAAAGATCTCTTACCAGTTTCTGCAGTGCTAACTATAATAAGATTCACTCATATGAGGCTATAAGAACTCAGCACCATCCTACCCATAGCAAAGCCAGGACACATCCTCAGGCTGTCAGTGATTTAGCCTCAACAAAGCCTTCTGAAGCACATAATTGATCCCTTAATTCACATTTATTGAGCACCCACCATGTACAGAGCTCGTTATTTAGGAAATATATTCATAACTAAGCCTCAACTCTTCACACTGGAAGAATTATGTATGTACTCATTAATTCATTCATGCACACACTCATTAATTCATTCATACCTGCATCTAAGAACTCAACAAATATTTAACGAGCATCTGCTGATTGCCAGGCACTCTACTTAGGCATGGGATATAGAGATGAGGGAAAAGTCACTGATGCTCCCAAATTTGGATCAAGGGCAACCCCTTGCTCAAGGAACACATTTGTCTCTACACCTGTGATTTCTTGCTGGAAATGTGGAGCATTTGGTAGAGTAGTCAGCAAGGTAAAGAAATAGTAAGCTGGTGGCCAGGCAGTGCCAACAAGGCAGGGAAAAGTGCCAAGAGGGCACAGTGAGGTAGTACCTTTATGGAGGAGTGATACCGGTGTGGATTACAGACTGACCTTGGAACTTTAAAGAAAAGTCTCTTGGATAAACACACGTCAGCAAGTCTGGCAAGACTGGTTTCAGAAAGCTCTTGTGCAAGCGTTGACAAAGGGCACTTGGTGTTGCCTGTCGTTTGCATTTTGCAGCATGGATATGTTTTCTTCCACCCCTTTTCATGGACTGTCTAAAACTGAATGTGTATGTCTGGGAGTTAATGCGCTATTATGCTGCTGGCTTTGTCTGCCACAGCTAATGGAGTGTAGACACCAGGGTTGTTTGCAACTTCTGTTCTCCCCAGAGGAACTCTGGTCAGTAATTTCAGCATGCTGTGGTAAACAAAGGACAGAGAGAAATGGCACTCGGTTTGAAAATTGCTCACTCCTTGCCAGCTGCCAGCCTGCCACAGGTCAGTGCCCTGGAGAGTAGACCCCATGGGGAGGAACGGTTGTCTCCAAGTCTCCACATAGATGAGTCTCCTCTCACAGACACAGGGACCTGAGCGATCCTGTGGTGAGGAGGGAGGAGCAGCATGGCCACAGCTGGGAGTGTTCTCCAGGACACTTAGCAGTGGGGAAAAAGCACTATTTTTTGCTCTTGTCCTTACTTGGTATGAATTTGTCAGTCTTTTAGGTTGGTCATCCCCAAAAGAAGACCTTCAGATAAGATCGGAGTGCAGGTAACTTATTTGTGAAATAATTCTTGGAAGCAGAATGGTTCAGGGAGGGAGAAAAGCCTCCCTGAGAGGTTGTGTTGTGGTGTGGGCTGACTCTGCAGGCAGCTGGGCTTCAGCACCTGTGAAAGCCTGCAGGAAAGCAGGCCAAGGGAGCACACCTCTGACCGGTCCCATCAGAGATCACATTATCTATATCCCCATTGCCTGAGGATTGTCCGGAGGACATGAACCTCCTCCCCACACTCACTTGGGTTGCACAAGCATGCAGACAACAAACTTGCACTTTACTGAAGAAAAATTCAGGCAGAGAGGGAAATAAAGAGGCAATAGTTTTATCAGAGACTCTGTCAGCACTGTTTCCCTAGCAGGCAGTATGGACTGAGGGAAAAAGTATGAGCTCTGGATCTAACATTGGGCTCCAATTCTAATATCTCCATTTATTAGAGGAAGAAAATTAAATGAGTGATATAGCCTATTTACCCAGAATTAAGTGTGCAGGTGATTATGCACATTAGTAATTATATAATTTGCTGTATAATTAAACTATTTTGGGAATCAGTCTGGTAAAAGTGACTTTATAAAAAAATAGTGATTATTCACATTAGCAAATATATTGAATCAGCCTAAGGGTGATTCTTCTTCATAAAGAAGAATGAAATCTTGTCATTTCACCAAAACAGATGAAACTAGAGGATGTTATGTTAAGTAAAACAAGCCAGACTCAGGAAGACAAGTACCACATGTTTTTCTCATATGAAGCTAAAAAAAAAAAGGTCCACCTGATGTAGAATGGTGATCACTAGAGTGTGGGGTGGGTATGTGTGATGTATGGGGGGTGGATGAACAAAAGGAGGTTGGATTTAATCAGTGCACACTGTATGCAGGTGTGGAAAGATCACACTGAACACATTCAAATGTACAATTATTGTGTTAATCAAAAATTAAAAATATAATTAAATTAAAAGTATAAATAGAAAAACAGTGGTGGTTAATATTCTAGGCCATTACTAAACTATTTGCAAGTGCGTGGGTCAGCAAGGTAGTAGCAGAATTACGGATGACCCCAAGACTGAGCCTCTGAGGATGTCCTGCCCCCTAGGCTTCCCTACTGGGGCACAGACTGCGGGATACATCTCCCTCCCCATCCAGTGACTTGGGACCCAATGCTGGCTTTCTATACAGGTGTCCAGAGGCACTCAGCAGTTTGGGTACAAACTGGGGCCGAGGGGAAGATTGTGACCACAGTCTAGCAAAGTCAGAGGAGCAGTTTTGTAGGGTTTTCGGAGGCAGCCTTGTTTCTGTTCAGCTCATGTTTTTCTCAGCTAAGACTCATGTCCTGCCCCATACCCCACAAGCATGTTTTCTAGCTGTCCCCACCATGTCTGTCATATATTCCAAACAAAATACAATGTCACAAGTGGCTTCAAGTCTTTTGTGGAATGCGGCCCACTTGGATGGCAAAATAGAAAATGTTTTACTTCATAGGACACAGGCGGTGTTACAAACCGTGGATGATGAAATTCCTTGTAGGTTTATCAACTCTCAATCTCTAAGCCAAGGAGTAAGCCGAGAGGGGCATTGCACCTCTTATATAAAATCACTCTGCTAAGTAGAAACATTAGGCCACTTTGTCACTCAGACTTCAGCAACAACAACACAAAGAAACCAAAATCAAAATCACAGCTCCTATATCCAGAAGTGAGTGGACCAGGAACTGCAACCAGTCATTAGAGAGGGTCAGTCTCAGGCATGTTTCCTTCAGTTTCCCTGGCCTACTGTCTCCAAAACAAACACCGACTGACCTGCACATAAAGCTGTTTGTCTACCAGACACTTCCTCTAAGAAAGTGCTCATTAGTGATTCAGCCTGGTGACTCCTCATGCTGAGACAGCTTTTACTTCCGGAAGAAGTGGTTCTATGACATTGGTTCAGAGAAGGCTTATTCAGTAATCGTGACTCCTGGGCCTCAGTACAGGCACGTATGCAGAGAAAATAATGCCAGGTATCATCTTCCTTCATCTCAAATAGACCAACAACCCTCAGGTCAAAATTCCTTTCTTGAGCACAGAGCAGTCTCACAGGTGTCATTAGAAAGAGGTTATTTCAGACTCGAAGGGAAGAAGAGGAAGAGAAAAAGGTGTTGATTTATCTTTCCCCTTTCTGTGATTATGGATGGGACTTCTTGAAGCAGGTGTGGTTTCTTCCTAAACCTTTGCACACACAGTGAGTATGCATGTGTGGATATGTGGGCCTCAAGGAACAAGATCTGAAAAGGAAAGAGTAGAGGATGCCCAGGGGTCATAGTAAGGATGTTTGGGTTCAGATCCATCATGGAATCCACTGGCCTGGTGATCAGTAATTACTCTTCTGGAGGTAGATACTAAGGCATTATTTCACTAATTTCTCAGCTATGGACATTGAGAACTGTAACATTCACCAAAACATTTAACTCATAGTTAAAATAAATCCATAAAACTAGGATAGTGTGATAAAAATAAAGTGAATGCTTAAATTTAAAGTGCTTTTGCAATAAAAGATGCATTGCCACTAATCCCCATGAAAATATTCCCCTAACACACTTGCCCATTTTTCTTTCTAAAACATTCTGGAAGTTCTCTTTCATGAGTGTCTTTAGTTGTGCTGTCTTGGCTGCCTGGATGTCCTGAATAGATTGAAAATGTTTACCTATCATGGTCATTTTGACTTTGATGAAGAGTCAGAAGTTGCCAGGTATCAGATCCAGTGAATAAGTTGGATGAGGACACACTTTAATGTTTTTATTAGCTGGCCTTTCTCTTGGATAGGACTAAGTAGCAGCACTCACTGTATTTTTATAACACCTCCTAAAAGACACTTGCAAAAGAATACTTCCAGAACTGCTTCTAAAAGTGGCAAGCATGATGGGATAAGCGTGTTCCTACTGAAGGGGAGTATTTTGAGGGGGATTATGGGAAATATGTCTTTTACTCTAATAATTTTTAAAAATTTAAATACTCACCATATTTTGATTAGACCTTGTACTAGTACTATCAGTAATTGACATCATGGTGGCATGGCCTCCTGGGGTTGCTGATCTAAAGCATAGCACAGTTTGATCCTACGCTAAGAGATCTTTTTAGTTTTGTGATATGACCTTCACCCTTTAAGCTGCACAATCCCAGAATGAGGATATTGTACAATAGGCTTTTCTAAGGGTTGTTGCTAGGATAAAACATGATAGGAGAACAAGAATAATAGTGATTTCTGGTTCACACATTCCAGACTGTCATCAGGGTGAAGCAGACAAGTGAAGAGTAACTATAGCAGGAAGAAAGTATGATTTCTGAGAAAGAAGGGGCAGATGATCAGCTGTGTTGGGGATCAACATGGCTTCAAAGTCAGTCATTTTTATGCACTAATTTATTTTGACATTCATTTGGCAAGAAGTATTAGTTAAATACCTAATATATGTTAAACCTTGCATACATAATGATGAACAAATTAGGCCTTATCCCTAATGAAAGAGACTGAAATATTTAAGATAAAACAAGTTGGAGAAATTGAAAGACAGAAGGTAAATATGTGTTTGTACTGAATGTCAACATTACCTCCGCCCTTTCTCTTGAGTCTATTCAATGTATTTACATCCCCAGCACTTCTTTGAAACCATTTAATCCTGATTCACAAGGACCTCACAGTCAATTCTTGGTCATCTTACCACACCTCATGGAAATTCAGTTCAAGAGTACTTGCTCACTCAGCCTTAAGACACTGTTTTCACGTGACTCCCACATTTCCCCTTCTGGTTCTCCTTCTAGCACACTGACTGCTCTTCCCCTTCTCTTTCACTGGAACCCCTTCTCTCCCCTCTCACGTGTTGGAAAGTTCCAAAGCTGGAACTCCTTTCCTTTTAAATCAATACTCACATTTAAGGTACTGTCAGCCACACACTGTCTGACACATCTATGGCTTTTCTCAGCTCCCAACTCACTGAGCCATATGCCTGCAGTAAACAGCATCATCACCAATCCTGTTGATGGAGCTAAAAAACAAAGCCCTCAGAATTTTCCTAAATTCCATTCTTTCCTATACCATATTTGGAAGTATTACTTAACCCCTAGAAAACATCTGCTGAGCTCAAGGAATAATTGTGAGTGTTCTGCGTAATTCATTTAATATTTACAAAATAGTAAACTATGTTATTTTTTTACCTCTCTTTGACTAATAAAGGAATGAAAACACAAAGTTTGTCATTTTCACAATAGAAGGAATTTCAAATTTGAGGAGCTAGGCTCCAAAGGCTATGATCTGTTTTTATTTTAGGGGGTGCTGGTAGCTGGTGGGATGTGCTGGGGATTGAACTCTGGGACTTGTGTATGGTAAGACATGCCCTACCATGGAGCTCTCCCTGGTCTACAGGAGCTATAGTTGTTATCATGTTTCTATACTGTCCATAAGATCTCCTGACTTTATCCTTTGCATTTCCTCTTAGCCCTTTACAATAAAATTTCAATTAAATTTTATCAAAAGACCATGGATAATCAGTGTTGGTGTGGCTGTTAATAGAAGGAAACCCTTGCATACTGTTACTAGAATGTGTGTCAATACAGATGTGATACATAACAGTTATAGAGGCTCCTCAAAAAGCTGAACAACCATATTACCCAGCAAGCTTGTTAGCACGATTACAAGGTCCCGTGATTTAACTCATGTGACCTTATTCTTCTAACATTTGCAGAATCTAAGCAAACACTATAAAAGTAAGGCTATGATATTAAAATTCATACATACAAATTAGTAGCTAAAAGTGAAATCTTAATGTTTTCTTTCTTATTAAATAATTTTGTGAAAGTGTGATTATTCAAACTTCCAACACTTGCTACCCATGTCATTGCAAGGATAAATGACACTGTTGCTCTTCATGTATTTTACTTCCAGCAATATATTTACATTCCAGAGCAATAGAACCTATTTAACATTTAAATTTTTCCTAAAACACTATTTCTAGTTTTTACTAATACCATATTCCATGTTTGTGCCCTAGAGTCATATCTGGAACATAAGAAACAAAAGCTTGGACACTAGGCCTTTCTGGAAAAATGTAAAAGCCTCTTACATTCATGCTGAGAGGCAGGGTTTGACAAGTTAGTAACATATCTTTTCTCTTATCTAAGAAGTTATTGAACTCAAAGCCACCCTGTAATTCCAACCTAAGGGGCTTCACTGATATCCACAGAGCCACAGCCCTCAAATCTTTACAGAGTCCGAACAAAACTGCCTTCTCTTTGAAATATGTTGAGCTCGAGATGTACAAGCCTTTACTCAAGATGTAGCTGTCTAACAGTTGATGTGAGTAATGCACAGCAATGCCATTTCAGTACTGAGTGTGAAATTGCAAAGAGAAGTGTCCAAGGAGCCTTCAGTAAATAGGACTTCCTTGCTGTTGTTGCCAGACTTGTGGCAGGAGGGGTAAAGTGTGTCAGGAAGAACAGCAGAGCAAACTTCTTTGCCTACTCTGAGGACAGTCCAGGACCCAGGGATAATTCTCAGATGGCATCTTTTGTCCTTGACTATCACCCTCAAAATGTTGCCAGAAAAAATTGTTTATTCTCAATATCTACTTAAATCTGGATTCCAGATCTCCTCTAGAACTTTTTGAGGAACTTTGCACTGCCAAAGATCTTGAGTACATTTAAAAAAGAATTTCCAAAATATTTTATCCTAAATTTCCAGCTTCTTTTATTGGAAGCACTGATCTCAGTGACCTTGTTTCAGAATCCAATTTGAATTCTTTCCATGTTGGGCTCTCAATCCCAAATTTTCAATCCCCCACTCATTCTGTTAAGATATTTACTGCAAATGTTACCAAGGACCTTCTTGTTGCCAACCAATACATATTTTATTTGACTGCACAGTTCTCTAATGTTTCTTCTCTTTCACCAAATATTCCTTGTCATTATTGGATGCCAACTGTTACTCCTCTACAAAAGCCTGAATTTCCTCAGAGTTGTGTCCTGGCTTTTCGTCTGTCTCTGCACTCTTCCACATATGTGCTTGTGAATTCCTTTGATTTTAGGAATTAATTATATGCTAAAGAATATTAAACTATGAGCCCCAAAGTTGACCTCAATAATAGTATTAACAGACTAAGGGAGAAAATTCTTATGAAGTTTTTCAAGATATTTAGGAAGGAACATTTGATAAGTCCAACCTTCATTCATGATACAACTCTCAAACCATAGTCAAAGGAAAACTCATTTCAAGAAATTCATATACAGCACAGAGGAGGTGAGCCACTCCCAGTCCACAAGAGGAGGTTTCTAGGCTCCTGTACCACACCCTCCCAGCACAGAGAAGGTGAGCTGTGCGGGCACTAGGAGCAACACCCCTTCACTGAAATGAGAAAACACATAAACAAGTTTCAAAACCAGACTCCCAGATCACCTAAAACAAAGCCAAAGGGAAACAAGATGGAACACTCCCATACTCAACCACCTGGACTCTATGAACTGGCAACAAAAGAGGATATGGAAAAAATGAAATCAGAAATAATTTCTCAGATAACACCAGAGATTGTGCCCATAGTACAAGACATGATTAATAAATCTAGAGAGGACACATAAAAAAAATAGAGGAGCTGAAGAACATGATGGAACCCCAGCATAGGAAGCAAATGGAATCCATAAAACAGGTACAAACAGACTTCCAGGAGATTAAAAAGTCCACTGAAAGACTATGCAGCAGAATGAGCCAATGAGGGGACAGAATTTCAGATATAGAAGATAAGATTGCTGCTTGCCCTCCCTCCCCCTCTCTCCCCAGCCCAGTCCAGCTCATCCCCCTCCCTGCTGACTCCCTGAGGCCCTGCTGGTTTGGGCTGCAGGAGGCCAGGTGCAGAGGTTCAGGCTGCAGGAGGCCAGGTGCAGAGGGCCAGACTGACGGGTTAATGGGAGGACTGGCGGGCAGATGCACAGAGGGTGGTGGGCACGCACGGCCTGGGCTGGTGCTCCGAGGCCCACCCAGGAGGACCAGGGTTGTGCTCGGGTCCTGGGAGCAATGGAGAGGGGCCCTACTGACTTTCTTTCTTTCTTTTTTTTTTTTTTTGGTACTGGGGATCGAACTTGGGTCTTTGTGCTTGCGTAGCAGGTGGAAAAACCACTGAGCTAAATCCCCGGCCCTCAACTGACTTTCTTTTCTGAGAGCGGTCAGAGAGTTCTTAAACAGTATTTTGATTTGGCTACTACCTTGAAATACAAGCCCTAAAAATGCCAGCTTGTTTGGACTTTGATGACCTGAATAAATGACAAAAATTAAGAAAGATATTTCAGTTTTCTCATTCTTCACTTGGCATATGCTTCTGGAACAATATTCATCATGGTTTTGGATGATCTCCCAAACTTAGAAGACATCTATACTTCCTTGTGTTCATCATCAGTGGAAGACTCAGAGGTGGATTTTGACTCTGGACTAGAAGATGATGACACAAAAAATGATAGTATTTTGGAGGATTCCAAAATTTTTGTTGTCATCAAAGGAAATATAGATGATAAAGACTTCAAATGGAAATTGGATACCATATTAAAGAATGTTCCTAATTTATTACACATGGAGTCCTACAAGCTGAAAGTACAGAAGGTGGAGCCATGGAACAGTGTACGTGTGACATTCAACATCCCCCAGGAAGCAGCAGAATGGCTACGGATCCTCGCTCAGAGCAACAACCAACAGCTTTGGGATTTGGGGATCCTCTCTGTTCAGATTGAAGGGGAAGGTGCTATCAACCTGGCTTTGGCTCAGAACTGAAACCAAGATATGAGGATGAATGGACCTGTGGGAGCTGGAAATTCAGTTAGAATGGAGGCAGGATTTCCCATGGCAGGTGGGCCAAGATTGATAAGGATGACCAGGCCTGACACTATTATGATACCCCAGGGTGGAAACATGTCATCTTCCATGATGGCACCAGGCACCAATCCAGAACAGCACCCCAGGACCCCTCACCCTGCTTCTCAGTCAGATGAATGGATCCACTCCTCTCTGGGCTCCATAGACCACAGCAGAGTCATCCCTCAGGATGTTTAGCTCCTCCACATCACCCAATGAAGCCTGTTCCTGTGAACAGACAAATGAACCCAGCTAATTTTCCCCAGCTGCACCAGCAGCAGCAGCAACAGCATCAACAGCAGCAGCAGCAGCAGCAACAACAGCAGCAGCAGCAACATCAGCAGCAGCAGCATCAACAACAGCAGCAGCAGCAACAGCAACAACAGCAACAGCAGCAGCAACAACAGCAGCAGCAGCAACAATTGCAGGCCAGACCCCCACAGCAACATCACCAGCAACAGCCACAGGGGATTCATCCCCAGTTTACTGCCCCAACTCAGGTGCCTGTTCCTCCAGGCTGGAACCAGCTGCCTTCTGGAGCCCTTCAGCCTCCTCCAGCCCAGGATTCTCTGGGCACAAGGACTGCAAACCAGGGGTGGAAGAAGTCTTCCTTGCCTGGCTCAATGCAATGGCAACTCCAGGCAAGACCATCCTTAGCCATGGTACCTTCCCACCCTCCCCCTCCTTATCCCTTTGGCAGCCAGCAAGCCTCACAAGCCCATACAAACTTTCCTCAGATGAGCAACCCAGGCCAGTTCACAGCTTCTCAGATGAAGAGTATGCAGGGAGGGCCCTCCGGGGTCCCAACCCCCTTGCAGCAGACCCACCTCACCAACAAGTTTCCTGCTTCCTCACCCTCCTCCTTCCAGCAGAGATCCCCTGCATCTTCCCCAATGGTTAACCAAACTCAGCAGCAGATGGGACCAAGGCCACCTCAAAATAACCCACTTCCCCAGGGATTTCAGCAGCCTGTCAGCTCTCTAGGTTGGAATCCCATGGTTCAACAAGGAAATATGCAACCTAATTTCATGGTGATGCAGCAGCAACCACCAAACCAGGGGCCACAGTGTTTACATCCAGCCCTAGGAGAAATGCCTAAATGCCTCCCACCTGGCTTCTCAGCAGGACAGGCCAATCTGAACTTTATGGAAGGCCAGGTGCCTTCCACCATAGCAACCCCCCCTGGGAATTCAGGAGCCCCCCAACTATAAGAAAATCAAAATGTCCAGCATGCAGGTGGTCAAGGAGCTGATCCTCCTCAAAACCAGATGCAGGTGTCCCACGGGCCACCAAATATGATGCAGCCTGGCCTCATGGGAATTCATGGCAATATGAACAACCAGTTAGCTGGTAGTTCTGGGGTTCCTCAGGTGAACCTGGGCAACATGCAAGGCCAGCCCCAGAAAGGCCCACCATCCCAACTGATGGGCATGCACCAGCAGATTGTGCCCTCCTAGGGCCAGATGGTTCAGCAACAAGAAACTTTGAACCCTCAGAACCCTATGATCCTTTCAAGGGCCCAGTTTATGCCACAGGGCCAGATGATGGTGAATGCTCAGAACCAAAATCTTGGGCCTTCACTCCAAAGAATGACCCTACCTAAGCAGTTGGTTTCCCAGCAGGGCCAGCAAATAATGGCACCACATAACCAGATGATGGGGACACAGGGGCAGGTTTTGCTCCAACAGAACCCAATGATAGAGCAGATCATGACCAATCAGATGCAGGGCAATAAGCAGCAGTTTAACACCCAGAACCAATCCAATGTCATGCCTGGACCAAAGCAGATAATGAGGGGACCAACTCCTAACATACAAGGAAACATGATGCAGTTTACAGGACAGATGTCAGGACAGATACTGCCCCAGCAAGGGCCCATAAACAATAGTCCATCTCAGGTTATGGGGATTCAAGGGAAAGTCCTGTGGCCACCAGGGCCTAGCCCTGACATGGCCCAGCAGCATGGTGATCCTGCTACTACAGCAAATAATGATGTCAGCTTGTCTCAGATGATACCTGATGTCAGCATACAACAAACCAATATGGTCCCCCCTCATGTGCAGGCCATGCAGGGAAACAGTACCTCAGGAAACCACTTCTTAGGCCATGGGATGCCTTTCAATGCACCTTTCAGTGGAGCACCCAATGGAAATCAAATTTCTTGCGGTCAGAATCCAGGTTTCCCAGTCAATAAGGATGTCACACTGATAAGCCCATTGTTGGTCAACTTACTGTAGAGTGATATCTCTGCAGACCATTTTGGGGTAAACAATAAGCAAAATAATACCAAAGCAACAAGCTCATGTTGGTGGGCGACGGTGACACTGGCAAGACCATGTTCCTGAAGCACCACCTGACCAGTGAGTTCGAGAAGTACTTGGCCATGCTGGGCATGGAGGTGCACTCGTTCATGTTCCACACCAACCGGGGCCCCATCAAGTTCAACGTATGGGACATGGCCAGCCAGGAGAAGTTTGGTGGGCTGCACAATGGCTACTATATCCAGACTCAGTGTGCTATTATCATGTTTGATGTGACATCCAGAGTTACCTACAAGAACTTGCCTAACTGGCATAGAGATCTGGTGCTAGTGTGTGAGAACAACCCCATCGTGTTGTGTGACAATAAAGTGGACATTAAGGACAGGAAAGTGAAGGTGAAATAGATTGTCTTTGATGGAAAGAAGAATCTTCAGTACTATGATATTTCTGCCAAAAGTAACTACAACTTTGAGAAGCCTTTCTTCTGGTTCATCAGGAAGCTCATCAGAGACTCGAACTTGGAGTTCGTCACCATGCCCACTCTTGCCCCACCAGAGGTCGTCAAGGACCCAGCACTGGTAGCAGAGTATGAACATGATTTAGAGGTTGCTTGGACCACTACTCTCCCAGATGAGGATGACGACCTGTGAGGAGTGAAGCAGGCCGGCATCAGAAGTCTAGTTTTATAGGCCACTGTCCTGTGATGCCATTGGTGCCACATGTGTACCACCTTGTTACCTAGAAGCAGACGTATGCTTCATCTTTGGGATGCTGAGGAGATGAATGGGTTTCGGAATGAATGTGGCAGTTAAACCTTCATTTTTTGGACCTGCATATTTAGCTGTTTGGAATGCAGTTGTTTTCCTTCTTGAGTTTCAAATATAAGATTCTTACTGTCACATCACAGTATTTGGTGGTGAAATCTTGTTTGTTACTGTCATTCCCATTCCTTTTCATTTAGAATCAGAATAAAGTTGTATTTCAAATATCTAAAAAAATAAAATAAAAAGAAGAAAAGATTGCTATTAGTGGCCAGGAAAAGAAAAATTTCTTTAAAATTGTAAGGGATCACAAGAAATCAATCCAGCAGCTGCTAGACAATGCAAAGAAAAATAACAAAAGATTGATTGGAGTCAATGAAGAAACAGGAGAGAGTTCAGATGACATAAAAAAACTGTTCATAGAAGTGATGGCAGAAAACTTTCAAAGCAGGGGAAAAGAACTTGACATACAGATAAGTGAGGCATATAGGACTCCAAGCAGCCATGATCAAAAAAAAAATCTACACATAGGAATATAATAGTTAAGATTCCAGAAACTCAACAGAAGAACAAAATTCTACAAGCAGTTAGAGGAAAGAAACAAAAAACATGCAAAGGAAAGCCCATCAGAATCACAGCAGACTTCTCAATGCAAACCCTCAAGGCAAGAAGATCTTGGAGTGACATATTCCAAGCCCTAAAGAAAAACAAACTCCAACCCAGATTGATGTACCCTGCAAAATTATCTATCAAACTTGATGGAGAAATACGATACTTTCATGACAAAGAACACCTTAGGAACTTCATGAATACCAAACCAGGACTCCAAAAACTTTTACACAAAATCCTAGGAAAAGACAACGAGGATCAGAACCCCAGGAAGCCCAGCAGAATGAATCCATCCAGTATGACAAGAAATTAAACAATATGCTGCATACAAGAAACACATTTAATTAAAAAAGAAACTCATAGATTGAAAGTTAAAAGGTGGAAAACAATACTCCATGGGACAGGAACCAAAAAAAAGCAGGAGTAGCTATCCTCTTTGCAGATCAAGGGGATTTCAAATGAAAATCTGAGACACTCTGGTCCCAAGAATTTCAGATAAGCGAGTCAACTTGTATGTACAAATCTATTGTGAACATGTGCTTTCATTCCTCTTAAGTAAAAACTTAAGAACAGGACTGTTGGTTCTTAACAGTAATACAAGAAATTTCTATAATGTTTTTCCAAAATGTTTCTATCATTTTACATTCACATTAGCAGTATTAGAAAGTTCTAACTGGTTCACACCTAAGCTGACATTTGTTCTTTTAAAACTTTTAACTTCATCTCCCTAATGAGTTTATAATTCAATTTTGTTATTATGCTGATTAGTATTTTTCTGATTCTAGTGTTGCACACCTTTTCTTGTGCTGTACTGGCTATTTATCATCTTTTTGTCTCTACATTTTAATTGGGCTATTAATGAGCTGTAAGACTTCTTTATATATTCTAGTCATAGGTTATATGCATTATAAATATGGTTTGTTTAAGGACTACTTTTCCTTTTCTTAATGACGTCATTTAATGTTCAAAATTTTGATGGAATCTCATTTATCGTTTTTTTCCATTTTCTGAAAACACTATCTTTTCCTCTGCTCTTGAATTGAGTTTATGTTCTATAAAATGTTAATGTTAAATAATCTTTCAAAACTCAGTGAACCATATATGTGTGGTTCTATTTCTAGATTATCTGTTTTATTCCAATGATCTATATGTCTTTCCTTATACCAACACTGCCTTGATTACTGTAGCTTTAGAGGAAGTTTTAAAATTAGGTAATGAATGTTGTCCAACACTGCTTTTTTTTTCTTTTTCTTTTTACTTTTCTAGGTCCTTTGTACTCCTACATAACTTTTAAATTTTGATATCCAATTCTTTCTTTATAGCAAGTATACATAGACCTGAATTTTTATATATACCTTGTGTTTTCTACTCCTGCTAAATTCAAATACAAGTTCTAGGGGCTCCTAAAGATTTCTTAGTTTTTTTCTCTGTAGATGATCATTTCATCTACCTATAAAGATTTTACTTCTACCTTGTCAATCCTATCCTGATTGTGTCATTTTATTGTCAGACTATTTCAGTTTGTCCCTTTGTTTCAAAGTTTAAAGGACAGATGAAGAGTAGGCATATCTGCCCTGTTCCCCACCTTAGGGAGAAAGCATTGTATCTTCTCCATTCATATAAGGCATTTTTGGTGGAATTATGGAGTACATGGCTTATATGTTGAGAAGGTTCTCTTCTACTCCTAGTTGACCGATAGCTTTTACCATGAACAGCTGTAGAATTTAGTCCAATATTTTTTCTCCAACTAGTGAGAGGATCATATGGGTTTTTCCTTTCCTTTGCTAAAATGATGGCTTTTGGGGGTGGATCTTCCAGTGCTGAACCAACACTGCCATCCCTATAACAAAACCACTTTCTACATACTGCCAGATCTGACTTCTGATAGTTTCTTTTGTTAAACAAATTTCTATCCATGTTCATACTTTTTTCTTCTCTTATCTTTATCCAGTTTTAGGATTAGCACAATGTTGATATCCTAAAATGAGAGAAGTGTTCCTTCTTTTTTCTGCTTTAAATGTTTGATATAATTTATCATTTAAAATGTATATGAGCCTGTTGTTGTCATATAGATAGGTTTTCAAGCTAGAAATATACTTTCTTTAATAGGTGCTATTCAAATTTTATATTTCTTCCACAGTCAGTTTCATTAATTTGTCTTCCAAGGTACTTTTTAGAAGTTGTCAAACTTATTTCAAAAAAGATTTTTGTAATATACTTTCTATATCCTTTTAAATTCTGTGAAATCTGTGGTAATGTCTTCTTGATCTTGATATTGTAATTTTTAAAATGTATAATTGATACTGTGTAATAAGAAGAAAAGGTCTAAAGGAGTAGGGGAAGTGGTAGGGGTAGGAGAAAGAAAGAATGGAAAAGAAAAAATATGAGAAAAGGAAAAAAATGGAAACAAAGCCTTTGCAAATAGGAAAGGGTGGAGGGGATAAAGGGAGAAAAGGGGGGGAAAATAAGAACAAAGATACTCATGTAAAGGTACAAGATCCCAATGATGAATGTAACTGTACTTTATACCTAAAATGTACTAATAAACTTAATGAAAAAAATTCATATAAACCCTAAAGCAACATCACATTAATGAAATAAGAACTTTCCACTTACAAGTAGGAACAAAAGGTATGTATGCTATCATGACTTTTTGCCAGCATTATGTTGACAGAAAGCAGGATAAAGCATGAAACATAATAAGCGAACACTGAAAGAAAGGAGCAGTTACTGAGAAATAGTATGAGTTCTTAGGTAGACTATCTAACAATATCAATATATAATTGCTGGAACTAATAAAACATTTTAGCAGCCAAATATTAAAGTGACATGTACATATTATAGCAACAAGTAGATACTTAGAAATTTTAAAAATGGGCATCTTAACTGAACAGATATTTCTCAGACAAAGAAGCAGAAATAGCAAATAAAAATATGAAAAAAATGTTCAACATAATTGGTCATTCAAGAGATGCAAATGAAAACAATGCTGAGATTCTCCTTCACCCCAGAAAGAATGGCTTCTATCATGAAATAAAACAATAACAAATGCTGGCGGGGCTGTGGGGAAAGAGGAACCCTGCTCCACTGCTGGTGGGAGTGTAGACAGGTGCAACCACTGTGGAAATCAGTATCGACCTACCTCAAAGAACTAGGATTAGGGGTCCCATTTGGCCCAGCTATTCCCCTGGTGGGTATCTTCACAAAAGAAGTAAAAGAATCATATCACAGCAACATATGTGCATCCATGTTTATAGCAGCACAGTTTGTAATAGCTAAAACTTGGAAACAGGACAAACTCAAAGCTCATAAAAGGGAGGAAATTATAAAGATCAGAGGAGAAATCAATGCAATGGAGACTAAGAGAATGATACAAAAACTCAATGAAGCCAAGAGTTGGTTCTTTGAGAGAATTAACAAAATTGACAAACCCTTAGCCAACCTCATCAGAAAAAGGAAAGAAAAGGCCCAAATCCATGCAATTAAGAATGAAAAGGGTGAAATTACAACAGACCCAGCAGAAATCCAGAGGATCATGAATACCTACTTCCAGAACCTATGTGCCAATAAGATGGAAAACACAGAAGAAATGGACAGATTCCTAGATATATATGAATTACTAAAGTTGAATGAAGAAGACCTAAAAATTCTAAACAACACAATATCAACCAGTGAAATTGAAAACATAATTAAAAACTTATCAACTAAGAAAAGCCCAGGCCCTGATGGCTTCACTGCTGAATTCTACAAGACATTTAGAGAGAACATAGGTGCAAAAATCCTTATTAAGATACTGGCAAATAGAATGCAGAAGATCATCAAGAAGATCATACACCCTGATCAAGTGGGATTCATCCCAGGGATGCAGGGATGGTTCAACATACACAACTCAATCAATGTAATACACTATATCAATAGAGCCAAGGACAAAAGCCATATGACTATCTCCATAGACGCAGAAAAAGCATCTGACAAAATCCAACATGCATTTATGATAAAAACCCTACAAAAAATTGGAATAGATGGTCTCTACCTCAAACTGATAGAAGCCATCTATGAAAAACCAACAGTCAATATCATACTAAATGGTCAAAAAACTAAAATCCTTCACACTAAAATCAGGAGCAAGACAAGGATGTCCACTGTCACCACTCTTGTTCAATATAGTTCTGGAAACATTAGCCATGGCAATTAGACAAGAGAAAGAAATAAAAGGAATAAAGATAGGAAATGAAGAAGTCAAATTGTCATTCTTTGCAGACGACTTGATACTCTATATAGAAGACCCCAAGAACTCCACCAAAAGTCTTCTAGACTTAATAACCAAATTCAGTCAAGTAGCTGGTTATAAGGTCAACACACAAAAATCAATAGCTTTCCTCTACACCAATGACAGACTCACTGAGAGAGAAATAGGGCAAAGAATTCCTTTCACAATAGCATCTGAAAAACTGAAATACCTAGGAATCATCCTAACAAAAGAAATCAAAGACCTCTTCTCTGAAAACTATGACACTCTGAAAAGAGAGATTGAAGATAATATCAGAAAATGGACAGACATCCCCTGCTCCTGGGTAGGAAGGATTAATAGAGTGAAAATGGTCATACTTCCAAAACTGCTATGTAGATTCAATTCAGCTCCAATTGAGATCCCAGCAGCATACTTCATGGACCTTGAGAAAATAATCCAAAAATTCATTTGGAACAAGAAGAGACCCAGAATAGGAAAAGCAATTCTAGGTAATAGAGACATGGCAGGGGGTATCACAATCCCCAACTTGCAACTATACTACAAAGCTACTGTGGTAAAAACAGCATGGTACTGGCAAAGAAACAGACCTGAGGACCAGTGGAACAGATTAGAAGATGCAGAAACAACGCCAGACACACTCAGTCATCTTGTCTTCAATAAAGGAGCCAAACAACCTCACTGGAGGAAAGATAGCCTCTTTAATAAATGGTGCTGGAAAAATTGGATTTCAACCCACCAAAGATTAAAACTAGACCTATATCTCTCACCATGCACTAATCTAAAATAGAAATGGATTAAAGATCTAAATATTAAAATAGAAACTCTGAACCAGTTGGAACAGAGGTTAGGTAGAACTCTTGAACACATTGGTGCAGGAAAAGATTTTATGAACAAAACCTCAGTTGCCTGTAAACTAGCACAAACAATCAACAAGTGGGATCTCTTCTTATTAAAAAGCTTCTGCACAGCAAGAGAAACCACCAGCAGTGTGAAGAGACAACCCACAATGTGGGAAAAAATCTTCACCTACTCTTCCTCAGACAAAGATCTACTATCTTGAATCTATAAAGAATTTTAAAAGATCTGACCTCCTAAATTTAAAGACCCAATCTGAAAATGGGCATCTGAAATGAACAGACATTTCTCAGACAAAGAAGTAGAAACAGCAAATAAATACATTAAAAATGTTCAACATCACTGGTCATTTGAGAGATGCAAATGAAAACAATGCTGAGATTCCACCTCACTCCAGAAAGAATGGCTGCTATCATGAAATCAACCAATAACAAATGCTGGCAGGGCTGTGGGGAAAGAGGAACCCTGCTCCACTGCTGGTGGGAGTGTAGACTGGTGCAACCACTGTAGAAATCAGTATGGAGATACCTCAAAGAACTAGGACTGGAAGTCCCATTTGACCCTGCTATTCCACTGCTGGGGATCTTCTCCAAAGAATTAAAAGAATCATACCACAGTGATATATGTGCACCCATGTTCATAGCAGCACAGTTTGTGATAGCTAAACCTAGGAAACAGCCCAAATGCCCATCAACTGGAAACTGGATTAAGAAAAATGTGTATTTTTTAATAAAATGAAGTACTACACACCCTTAAAAAATGAGAAATTAGAGACATTTATAGTTAAATGGATGCACATTGAGGCAATACTCTTAAGTGAAATAAATAGGACACACATGTATAAATTCCGAATAGTTTCTCTGGTATGAGAAACTGAAAGTGTAAATAAGGACTAAAAGTTATAATAGGTAATGTGAAATAGGAAGAAAAGGGGCAAAGGGGAAGGAAGTGGGAGGGGTAGGGGAGGAGAAAGAAGGGAATGGAATTAATATGAGAAAATGGAAAATTAGGAACAAAATCTTTGTAAATAGGGAGGAATGGAGAGTTTGATGGGAGGAGTGGGCAAAGGTGAAAAATAAGAACCAAGAGAGATTATATAAAGGTGCAAATTTCCAGTGATGAATGTCAATATATTGTATACCTAAAATGTACCAATGATTAGAATGAATAATGGATAATGCAAAATAGGAAGAAAAGGTCCAAAGGGGTAGGGGTAGTGTGAGGGGCAGGGGAAAGGAAAGAAGGGAAAGGAAAAATGCTGAGAAATGGAAAAAATGAAAATAAAGTCTTTGTAAATAGGGAAGGGTGGAGGGGGTGAAGTTAGGGCTAGGAATGGGGAAAAAAATAAGAAGCAAGATGCATTATGTAAAGGTACAATTCCCAATGAGAAATGTAAATGTGTTGTATACCTAAAATGTACCAATAAAAGAATTTAAGAAAAAAAAAAAGAAAGAATACATCCAACATGATGACCTGGAAGACCCAATGTTACATGAGTCAGTGTAATGGCTATAGCAATCCAGTAATATGTTGTTGTTAGTTTTTTGCGGGGGATAGTCTGAGCTTACTGCAAAAACATAACAAGGAAATGCAATTGTCAAGTAAGGCAAAAATACTCTTAAAGAAGAATCTTTTTAGGAGAAATGGCTGTACTAGATTTCGAGTCTTCTCATAAAACTATAATACTAATAAAACCTGTTTTATATCTGTGATAAGAAAGTGCATGGGACAGAATAAAGAACATGGTTCTAGGCTATATGAATAGGTGACCATTCATTATATAATAGAATTATAATTGTTTTGATATGTGGTTTTAGAACAATTGGGTTTCTACATGGACAAAAGAAATTTGACTCATATACTATACACTAAGCATCAGTTCTAGGTAGGTTGATAAAGTAAATATAAAAGGCATAGTATAAACATCTTAGTGATATAAAAGAGCACACGTCTGACACAACAGGATATTAGGAGCAATAAGAGACTGAGCTACTTTGAAATTAAGTGGTTCCATTAACCTGAAGATAGAATTTATAGAAATAAAAAGTAAGTCACAGAGCATAATAAATTATTTCCAATATATGCAATTATTTGATCAAGAATTACTATCTAAGGGCAGGGGATTTGGCTCAGTGGAACCACTCCTGCTTTGCAAGTACAAAGTCCTGAGTTTGATCCCCAGTACCAAAATAAAGAAGAATTTCTCATCAAATTGTATAAATGACTTCCATAAAAAGCTGTAAAACAAATGCAGGGTGTGTGTGAAAATGATCAAACTATATCACATACATGTGAGAGTTTGGCAAAATGAAACACATGAATTTGCATAACTATATCTGAATAATTCACAAATAAAAAAGATGGAATAAACAAAAGAAAATGAATTTTAATACATCAAGAAACACCAAAATATCATGCTGTACACAAATGTGTACAACTATAATATAAACTAACTCAATTAATTAAAAAACATAGCTAACAATATTCTCTGCATTTTAGGAGAAAAAAATGGAGATACTACAGTTTAAGGAATGATCAAAATTTTGTGCAACAATTTCACAAAAATATAAATAAAAATGTCCAATAAACATGTAAAATTATCTTCAACCTCATTAAAATTCAAGAAAATGTTACACATCCTACTATGATTTATCAGTGAAATTAAAATTTAATATTTTGTTACTACTAAGGATGGCAGGCATCTGTAGAACAGGGCAAGGTAGCATTTGATGGGAATGTAAATTGGCAATGTAGTATTTTAGATAATATTTAAAAATTCAAATATATGCATATTAATCATGTCCACTCTGATGTGTACACCAGGAAATGTGTACAAGTGTCATCCTAGAATAATAATGACAGTAAACTCGGACACTAGAAGTCTCATCAGCAAAAACAAAGTAGGAATGATTTAATATCTTGACGTTCCTAAGGAATATAATGTGGAAGAATAGAGTGTAAATATTTTCTTACAAATGCTAACTTTACCACTTGTAGATCCTGCCCAAAGACCTATCAAAGGTATATCTCATAAAGATGAAAATTGAACTTACTAAGGGAGAAACAGGAGGCACAAAAGGATAGTTAGGAAGTAAACAGGAAAAATATGAGTAAGTACAAATGAAAATTATTATAAAAATTAATGATTACAATAAAATAAGTCTGATGGGGAAAAATTAAAGAGCATGTAACTCACATACTAGACAATAATAATATGGAAGATGGGACAATTTTACTTTCCTTATTACTACTAAGAAAAGCCTGTTAACTTAGGTATGCATTTAAACATTAAATTAAACAAAATACTTTTATTATAGTAAAGGGAGGGGAGAAGAAAGAAATTCTAATTATTCAACAATAATGATTAGGAAAAAAAGGGGAAAAGAGAATCAAGAAATAGATGAATAATCAAAAATGACAAATAATTCTAAACATTAGCATGATCACAATAAATACATACTAAACTCATTAGCCAAAACAAAAAAATCCTCAAAGACCAGTATATAAAAGCAGAAACTGAAATTTCTATAAGATAATGTAGGGGAAACACTTGAAAGTACAGGCAAAGGATTTCCTGAACAGAATTTTAACAGCACAAGATGTAATACTAAGAATTAACAAATGAGATGGTGTCAAATGGAAAGGCTTCTGCGCAGCAAAGGGAACAAGCAGCAGAGTGAAGAGACAACTATAGAATGGGAGAATATTGCTAGCTACTCTTCTGATAGAAGACTAATATGTAGACTACACAGATAACTGAAAAATTTAACTCCCCCTAACCAATAACCCACTTAAGAAATGGGCAAATGAACCGAACAGACACTTCTCAAGAGAAGTAAAAATGGCCAATAAGTACATGAAAAAAATGTTCATCATCTCTAGCTGTAAGGAAAATGCAAATCAAAGCAAGTCGGGCCGGGGATTTAGCTCAGTGGTTTCCCCACCTGCTGCGCAAGCGCAAGGACCCAAGTTCAATCCCTGGTACCAAAAAAAACAAAGCAAGTCTAGGATTCCACCTTACTCCAGCCAAAATGGCTATCATAAAAAATATAAAAACAACAAATTCTAGACAAAAGAACCCTTCTCATTGTTGGGAGGAGTACAAAACTAATGCAATTGCTATGGAAATCAGTATGGACACTTCTTAAAAAACTAAAAATTGAAATTCTATATAACCCAGTTATACTTCTCCTAGAATATTTTTGAAAGAGTTAAAGACATCATATTTTAATGATATATGCACACCTGTGTTATAGCATTGCAATTTACAACTAAGCTCTGGAAAAAGCCTAGATGGCTCTCAATAGATGAATGGATAAAGAGAATGTGTTATACATACACAATGGAATTTTATTCAGCCCTAAAGAAGGATAAATTTGAGGGATTTGTAAGAAAATGGATGGATCCCATATGTTAATTGAAATGTCAGACATAGAAAGTTAAATATCACATGGTTTCTGTCATTTGAGGAACAATTATCAACAAATTAAAGAGTAAAATAAAGGCAGACTTTTTGGAGTAAGAGTATGATAAAAGGAAAAGAGTAAAAATGGTATCAAAAATGATTAAGGTATTGTCAGGTAAAAGGGCCGAAGACCAAGACCAGACCAGGCCACAACAAGCCTTTATTAGGGGAATAGATCTGCCGGGCTGTCTCTGAACAAAGGAGAGACAAAAGCAATATGGCTGGGGCAGGGAGAGTCTTTTATAGAGACTGGGGTGGGGTTTGTAGGGGCTGAGGCGGGGTTGACTGAGGTAGTGACTAGGGAATGGAGGAGCCGGTGATGTCACTAGGTGGTAGGAGGTGAGTGAGTATTTGGTTACTCTCTAGGTGGAAATAGGGGCATGCTGGGAAGAAGGGTTTGTTCTTTGGTGGGAGCAACCATCTTGGCATGACGTCACACAGGGGAAGGGGCAAGGCACCATAGGAAGAGGGCAGCAACTATACATAATAGCTGCTGAGGTGGTGGGAGACCTATCATTCCAGGCTTTTGTTTTATGATAGTTGGGCGAAGGTCTCTTCTTCTGGAGCTGCTTCCTGCTGACCAGGGGTGAAGATCGGGGCTAGACCTGGATCTGATGAGGCACGTGGCAAGTGGGGACCTCTTCCTTTTGCCGTACTGGCTGATACCCTGCCATGATGAACTCTGTGACTGTCTGGCTGGTGAATGCCCTCAATCGTTTCTGCAAGAAATTTTGAAAACAGCGAACCAGGCATGGTCCAAAACAGAGAATTAAACAGATAATACTGAGGGGTCCCAAGAGTAGTAATAGCCAGGCGAGCCATGAGCTCCAGGAACCAAACGTACCCCACTATTGATTAGTACCTTGGGGGGCATATCTATCTGGCCCATTGAGTTTTAATTTTTTTTTCATTTGACATGTAATTTTTTATTTATTATTTACATAGGTTTTACAGAGACAGCTGGATGTTTAGGGGCTCATTTGTTATAGAAGTAAGAGGCTGTTATGGGAGAGATCATAGCTCCTGATCTAAGGGCCCCTGTGTCATATCCTTGCTCTTAGAGAATGAGTGGAAAAGTGATAAACACAATTTATATAATCTTTATAATCCTTTTTTTTGGGGGGGGAATATAAAAGGTGTATGTAACTGAGCAAATGTCTTTTGGAGGCCAACCTACCGATGAGTGTAGTGTTACTATGAACTTGACTTCTTCTTTAAATTCAAGGCCAGGACAGTTTTATTACTGTATCTCTCAGTTTTTGGAAGCCTCCTAGATATATTTAAAAATAAAGAGAACTGATAACCTCAACAAGGACACTGGACGACTTAAGGTGATCAAGTGTAACATAAAAGGCTTGATCTTTTTAGACATGGGTAGGTATCCAGGAAATATGAGCACAATGAGAAGAGGCATCATAAACAGAGAACAAGGATGTATATTATTTTAAAAGGAATAAATCTTGTAGCTGCTTGGTATAGAACTTATCCTGACTGTGGCTGACAAGCAGGTGATTTTTTCTCAATACTCTTACTTTATGGTTTGTTTGTTTTTTTTTAATCACTACACAATAGTTAATTAGTTATCACAGAATCAGAAAAACACTTATCTAAAAGGAGAGATCTGGAGACCAGTGGTTTCTAGGATTGGTTACCTGTAAATAACTTCTTTTAATTTTTTTGAAAAGAATCTGTACACACTTGTAGCTAATTAATGATTTTTGCTTCTATTTAGTACCCAAAGTTTTGTCTTTTTGAAATGGCTGTGTCATGAGTGAACCAAAAGATTTTAATGGGTGGGCTATGTCTTAATTTTTCTGAAGTCTAGCTTTATTATTATGTCATTGTTTTGTGCCTCTTTTGGTTATTTTTTCTGCTGGGTGTTTAAGACCAAGTTAAAGTGAGACCTGTGTCAATCAATATGAACCTCTTGTTATCTATTAAGGTCAGTTAAGTCTTCCCAGGCCATTACTTTGGAACCATGCATAGTGCCTCTCTGCTTCTCTGTCAGTGTCAGCCATCTGGATGGGTCATGGCCTTGTTTGACCAAGTTGCTTTCAGTGAAAGCAGTGGAGAGTTTTTCCTTGGTGACCCTCCTTTGGCACACAGTACATTGTTCTCTGGTGTCCAGCAATCTCCCAGTTTAGGAGGTTGAGTGACTTACCAAGATGTAGGACCCTGTAGAGAAGGTTCCCTCATGTCCTGGAACTTTGTTGACCTTGAGGGGCCAGGGCCAAAATATTGGCTGTCCTCATAGCCCAGTTACCTTTTAGTTTTGGTCTCCAAACTTTAGTTGTTGAACACCCAGAAAAGAAGGTCAATAGCGTTAGCAATGTAACAAGAATAATGAACTTAACTATTATAGTTTTACCTGAATAACAAACAGTTTGGAATTTAAAATATAGAGAACTGTTACTGTTATCAGTCATGGTTGTTTTTTAGTAGTTGAATTCCTGTAGAATATTAACAGAAAAAGAGCCACAAATAATATTTTAACATGACAATTATGATGACTTTACCTTTGTAACACATTTAAATGTCCATCTTGATATAAATAGCCATCGTTAAATGTACTCATTTTTTTAAAACACCAAAAGTTTTTACCTAAATTATCTTTAAAAAAAAAAAAAATCTTTTGATAGGATACCATCTAAAGAAAATAGCCCATATATGTATCTGTTATCATAAATAGCTAGAGTGTATGAAAAGGCAAATACCTGAATCAAAAAGAGATTATTATCATAAACAAATATTAGAAAACCTGTACAGTCAGAAAGTACAAATACATTCAGTACACTAGAAAAAATAAAACCTTGTTATTGTTGTTTTTTACAGGATATTTAGTCCTTTGAAAATGACCAGTGTAAGCACACCATAATAACATATTTAGAATTTATCCCTTTGATGACAATTGATATAAACAGTATAATAATATATTTAAATAATATTTATTCCTGTAAGTCTTTTATACGGCTATGAAAACTATCGGGTCAGTCTGTTGTAAGATGAAAACTGTTGAGGTCCCCCTAGTGAACAAAGACTGGAAAATATTTCCATGCGGCCGCTCCTTTGTTCACCAAGGGGAGCATGCCTTGAACTTAATAACCTTTATCTATAAATAAAACAGCTGTAGGATTGGACAAAAAAGACATAAGACAATTTCTAAAATTAGAGTGCACTCAAATATATTTAGCCCAATGGAATTATAATCTCTTTATAATTTTAGGTTTATAATTATAAATAAGACTATTTAAAACTTTTTGTAAGTCAATTAACAGAGATCTCTTGTAGAATTAAAATCAGAAGCAATGAAACCTCTATTTCTGTAAACCTTTTATAACAAACTTGAAACCAACAAGTAAACATATATATTTCCTTTATAAATCACTTTCGCACACCTTCTTGATGTACTTAGGCCCTTTGGTCTTGTCCTGCTAATAAGACAAACATATAAAATCCTTTTATATCAAAAATATATCTTTTACTTATAGCTTTTTAAATATTTTGTCTCCGACTCACTATAAACATTTTATACTTTTGCCCATCATTATCTCATCCCTAGTGGTCTTTGTTAAGTAAACAAAGTTCTAATTCCTGTTTAATGGTTAGACACAGGTGGTTTCTGTCACTGATTACAGCCCTAAACACATGACAGTTAAGGCACATATATCACAAGTTTGTTCAAGGATTTTTACTTCATTCTTTAGTTAGGATGTTATCTATAGTGGAGCTACAAATCAAAGAAGCTATATAACCTTCACTTTGAACAGCAGAAGCAATGGGCTAATGCAAGTTTTTAAAGGGATACACTACCTAGTTTGCTTCCACAACTACTTTAATAGCTAATCTATTAAGCTTTAAAACTTTTTCTTATCAACAGAGTTATAAAGTGGGGGAGGTATGAGCGGTGAGTGATCGGCTCAGGCTAGGAGTACTTGAGAAGGAGAACAGGTTTTACAGAGGGAGGGTTAAGAGCATAGGTAGAAAAGGCTTGTATGTAGGGGATTTCTGACCATTTGCCATTGCGTTGACCGAAGTTGTGTAAATCACACAGTATGTTAAAATTGAAAGTGCCATTTTTGGGGCATGGAAACCCATTATCTAATTTATACTGAGGCCAAACCTGATTACAATAGAAAACAAGTCTTTTTGGCTTAAAGTCTGGTCCCAACAATCCGAGGGGTTTGAGTTGTGCCAGAAGGCAGCCTGGAGGTGTTGAGGGGTGGGGTTTGGATTGTTGGGCCCCCTGATTAGAGCGGGTGAGGAGGAGGCAGCCCCTGGGGAGAAAGACAAAGGGGAGAAGCGTCCTTGTCTCCTTTGACAATCTCCGAGTGAGTCTTCCAGAGGGAGAGAACGAGAGGAGGCGGGCAGATGGGACGTCTCCCAGGGGCACGGTCCTGGGCCCAGAGGCCGTGGGGGTTTTTCTGACCAAGCGCTTGGATTTCTGAGAAGTCCCCAGAGGGAGAGAGAACGAGACAGAGAACCCCACGAGAGGGAGGCTGAACTCCCTACTCACCCAGACATTGGTGACCGGTGTGGATGTGTAGCGTCAGCAATGGCAAAGGTAGAAAGCCCCGGAGGGTCCTGGCAATGGCAGATAGGTCCGTTGGAGATGGCCAAAAGGTCAATCAACCCCGTCCTGCCGGGGATTGTCCATTAATGGACCATCTACCATCCGAGTCATGGCACCAGAAATGTCAGGTAAAAGGGCCGAAGACTAAGACCAGACCAGGCCACAACAAGCCTTTATTAGGGGAATAGATCTGCCGGGCTGTCTCTGAACAAAGGAGAGACAAAAGCAACATGGCTGGGGCAGGGAGAGTCTTTTATAGAGACTGGGGTGGGGTTTGTAGGGGCTGAGGCGGGGTTGACTGAGGTAGTGACTAGGGAATGGAGGAGCCGGTGATGTCACTAGGTGGTAGGAGGTGAGTATTAGGTTACTCTCTAGGTGGAAACAGGGGCATACTGGGAAGAAGGGTTTGTTCTTTGGTGGGAGCAACCATCTTGGCATGACGTCACACAGGGGAAGGGGCAAGGCACCATAGGAAGAGGGCAGCAACTATACATAATAGCTGCTGAGGTGGTGGGAGACCTATCAGGTATGATATATATACATGTATATATATATTAATACCCTCAAATGAATATAAATTTCATGCATTGCAAACACATGCTAATAATTTTGAAAAAAAGATACTACAGTTGGATAAATAAAAAGTTGTTATATATAATGTATAGGTGTTATACAGGAAGAATAGTACTCTTTTAAAAAAAGGAAATACGTAAGCAACATTAAGTCTATCCACCTGTAACAGTATAATTTCAAAATGCATGAAACAAGAAAAAAAGATGAAATTAGAAAGAAAATTGATCAAGTAAAACTATAACAAATTCCAGCTTATCAGAAATGGAAAAGAGAAAAATGGAAAAAAGTAAAAATCATCAAACCACACAATTATCAAGTTTACTCAGTTCATCATATCACACCCTATCCCACATTTAAGGTGATCTTGTGTTGGGTCAGATTTCTGTCACTGTGCAAATACCTGACCTGAACAGCTCCAGGGAGGAACAGTTTACTTTGGTTCATGGTCTCAGGAGTTTCAGTCCATAGTTGCGGCCCTACCACTTTCAGGCCTATGGCAAAGAAGAACATCAGGATGGAGGGTTGAGGGCAAGGAGGAGGAAGGCCATTATCTCAGGGTGGCCAGAAGCATAGAGAGTGAGAGCCAGAAGGGCCTGGGAACCACATATAGTCTCCAAGATCACGACCCTGTGACCTACAGCCTCCAAACAGTCCATTTCCTATTTCTATCATTTCCCAATTGTGCTATCAAATCTTAATTAATCTACTGGGAAGGTAGAGCACTCCTGATTCTTGGGAAACATCTACAAACACACCCGGAAGTATGCTTTACTTACTTCCTAGGCTTTCTCAATACAATCACATTAACACTCATCATTTATAAAGGACAGAGTATACTGATAAAAATCAACAATGTCTAAAGTTAAAATGGAATTTGACATGTGACAAACATTGAAAAGAGATTACATAACACCCTCCAAAGCACCCAAACACCTTGCATACAATTTTTGAAATTAGAGTATTTAAGTATTTTGTAAGTCAAAGAGGAATCAGAATAAACATTAGGATACATAGAGAACTGGAAAATAATTAGAATATATAGAGAACTGGAGAACACATTAATTGCTATGACCAAAAACTTGACATAAATGGCTAAAAAAGGGAAGGATTATTTTGGCTCATGTTTTACGGGTTTCAGTCCATGGCTGAATGGCTCCATTGCTTCTAGGCCTGTGGCCTAATTTAGAGGCCAATGTAGGGAAAGAGTTCTGCACATGCACTTAGTAAATTTATCAAGATAAATGTGCAATGTCATATATAAGAACCAGAAAACGATGGTTACATCTTGGAAGGAAGCAGATGGGACAGGGTGGGTTTTAAGTTTTCCTGTGCTCCTATGCTATCTTTGGTTTTTTAAAATGACATGTAACAAATATGAGGGGAAAAAAAAGCATCTGTTGAATCTGACTGGTGAAAATGTATGTATTTGCCTCTTGTTTCTTTATATTTAATACTTCCTGAATATTTACATTTTAGAAAAGGATGCAAAATATGGATTCTTAAAGAATAATCAGGAGATCAAGAAGTGGTGTCCATGAGTATGGAACACTCTGAAAACCGAAGTCTATATGAGTTTTAATGAGGGTGAAGGAGCTTGAGAACTAGACGTTGCTCACAACTTTTCTTTCTCATTGCTTCTCATCCAGATAACACTAAATGTTGTGAAAAGACCCAGCACAGCCCATTCTTAGACATTCATACCAAACTTGGGCTATTATCTGGGGGATTTGTTGCTGTGTACATGGGAGGTCCTCAGTGAACAGTTGTTGATCAGCTAGTCACAATCTGGTATTAAACCATAATAAATCAAATTAAACCATAATCATTCTGAAAATGGCCAACAGGCATTTCTTTGGTATGTAATTGATTTCCTGGGTATAGCAGAAGAAGGCTGGTGGCCTTGATTTCACTTCTTTCAGTAGTAAAATAGATCAGAAAGTCTATGCGAACTGTGCTTTTAAAAAATCTTCTTTGGAAAGTCTTGAGTGTTTGTTTACTGTATAAGCATTTTATTCTCTGCTCACACACTGGGCTAATATCACTTCTCAGCTGGTTTGGCTAACCTTGGATGCCCTTCCCCTCTATTTAGAATTCCACAAAGATTAATTTCCATTTTGAGCACAATCCATTGCTTCTGAAATTGTTCCCATAACTTGCAGCAGAGCTCCTCCTGATGACTTCTCCGTTTGTTGTCCTCAGGGCATTCTACACTTCCTGAAGCCACACTGCACGAAATGAGGGCTTTTTCTTCTGCAGTCTTTTCTTTTGTTTTTATACCAGTGGTTATTTGAAATGGAACTGGGTTGAAACACTTAGAGTCTAGATACATCCCAATTTGCCTAGAAACAGGATATGTAGATAGATATGCCAGGTGATGCAGGCTTTGCTGAGAACTGCCATTGTTTTTTTGTAAATTGTGTAGAAGGCACTTCTGCTCTAGCTCTTAAAATCAGGCTTACTTTGGGACTTGCACTCTATCATAATCACTGGTATTCATCAGTATTTTATTTGACCTAGCTCCAGTTATGAAAATATTCCTTAATTATTGTTAAGAAAGTATCCAACATGATTCTAGTAACATCCTAAAGTACCTTGATTAATGTTTTTATCCAAATAATCTTTGGTCAAAGCCAGTATATTGTTTCCTTCTACACTCTTAATTCTATTTTCTTCTTTTTAACTCATTGCACTGGCAACTTTTTTCATTTCAGTTAGTTCTGAATCTACTTATCACCTACACCACCATTATCCCTTCACAGAGGAGGCCACGAAAGCTGTGATATTTGCAAAGCTGTATTTATTTTTAAAAAATGAAATAAAAATACCCGATTATTTCTGTTCTCATCCACTCTAATTTCCTGCCTTGCTATTATGTCTGATATCCATCAAGTCCTCTTCTATCCTTTGGGAATACAAAGAATATCTCTGCATAACTTTGGACACGGAAGGAATGTTATGTTGTTTACCTATGGTTCTTTTGAAATCCTCTCTCTCTCTCCCTGGCTCACCTCCCTTTCTCCCTCTCCTTCCCTCCCACACACAATGTGAACTGAGCACTTTTCTTTTCACTCTTTCTTCCTATGCCCACTTCTTTTTTCACAAACACTCCACTTATTTTGCTTCATCATTATGCTCAATAATGCTTGGTACTCAGTTAAGATAAGCACTTTACCTTCCATAAGCTCAAGCTCCTTAAGGCAAGAGGTACACAACAAATCACTGTAATGTACTTTTGTTCATTTTTGGGTTTGTTTTTTTTTTGATACCAGGGATTGAACTTGGTACCTTGTGCCTGCAAGGTAGGTGGTGGAACCACTGAGCTCAATCTCTGGCCCACTGTAATGTATTTAACTGTGTGAATTTTGGGCAAAATTGTTGGGTGATAATTTTGTGTCCAGGTGCCAGGAAAGCCAACCCCAACATGCCTTGAGTGACTTTGGAGTCAGGCGGGCCCAGGTTTAACTTGTGCCCTCAAATTTATTCCTTGTGCAATCTTAAACTAGTTTACCTCTGAACTTCATTTCCTTGTTGTCCAATGGTGGACACTTAGATTATAGTAATAAAGTAATACTATATTTTGTTACATGTACATGATCTTCATGCCCATGTCTAGGTCTTTGCCAAAAGAATTGTATGTGCTACAGGGAAATAGTTCATGCATGTTCATGACATGTTGACAAGAAATCAGTAAGCTGAGTGGTGGAGGGACTTAGTGCTTGGCAAAGAATGAATTAAAATTCCACTGGAAAATATAAGTAGACCCAGGTGAGGTTTCCTTTAATTTTCTAAGGAATTGATCTTGATTCTATTCTAAATAGAGCCAAACATTTTCTTTTAGCGGGCAAGTAGCCCATCCTGCTTTATATTCAAAGGCTTTGTGGAGAAGGGTCACAGTGTGAAGATGAAATTTGTAGCTCAATTAGCAGGCGATGACAACAGTACAAGCAGAGATAATGAAGTTCCAAACTCAGCCCCTGGAGTTGGAGAACAAGGGTAGACATGGAATATTTAAATGATGGAATCAACAGATGTCAGAGAGAACTAAATGCTTATGTGTAATATGAGTGTAAGAGGAAGCATTACCTTATATCTTCCTCTGCTTGGCTATTAAAACGTGTTGCACATAATAAAAATGATATGTCCTCAGTTCAGATCATGGATATAGATTCATTCAATTGCCCATTAGTTCATTTATTTTTTCCATTTAATAATTATGTATTGAAGAACCTTAAGACAAATGACTTACTTGTATCACACAGTTTTTGCCCACTGCTACTGAGAAAAAGAAACATGTATTTTTCTTCAATCTGATTTTTTAAACACCAAGAATTATTAAATCAGAAAATGTCCAAGAGGCTAATCCTTGTTATTTTGAGAATTGGCTCATATCCTGATTGCCATCTTTCCAGTTTAGTGGATTATAGGAAGTCCTCTATTACATGACCTGAGCTACTGAGGGATAAATTAGTTATTTTTGGATAAAATTTTTTTACAAATTAAAATGAATTTTACTAACTACAACAAAAAAAAGGAATTATGGTATAAAAGTGAAATTTCATTTAAAATAAAAGCATGAATTAAAGTACAAGCACATCATTATTTTTAAATTTTCATTTAAGGCAAGTATGTGGTGGGCTGAAAAGTTACTTAGACAAGACACATGATCTACATTTTATACTTTAATAAAAATTTCAGCACATAATGTATAACCATATTTCTTACTTTTCAACTTTTTACATGCATTTACCTGAAAAATAATATTTATAAAACAAAACAGCTACTGTAACAAAAGCAACGTTATCAGGAAAGCTGTTTACTTTTTAGTGGTTGCAGTGGAGCCAATTTTCCTCATTAAGTACCTTCCGGGATTCAGACACACTTATGGTTCTTGAATACAACCAAGAATATGGTACTGATAAAAAAATATTATATATATACATACATACGTGTATACGCATCTCCAGTTAAACAGTCAGGATTCAAGGACTGACTTTTGACTTAAATTTAAGTAAAAAATAAATTTTGAAAATACATTTTAAAAAACTCCCTCAGTGCAAGGACCAAGTTTGATCCTCAGTATCAAAAAAAAAAATAAATAAATAAATAAATAAATAAATAAAAGATTCCCTCAACTACTGTTAACACATTTCTCAGTGCATTCACAAAACAAGTCCTAGGAGTTACAATGTTCTGGGCTTCCACAGATCTTCTGGTTGGGGCAGCCCTTAATCATCCTCTTTCTCAATATAGGTCTTTGCATTAGGCTGTGCCATTTGTCTGGCCAAGTTCCTGTCTCTAGCTGACATTACAGTTTTTTTATTATTCCTCTTCGCGAACTTACTCACTGCCTCTGGTAGTCTCTCTTGTTCTTTGCCCTGCTCTTGCCTTTCCTCTGTGAATCTGTGTTTTGGTCCCAGTGATGTTTCAGAATCAGAGGGCTTCTCTTGGTCTCTTTCTTTGTTCTTTTCCATATTCCTCATTGTTTTGGTTCTTTCATGATCAAGAAACTCTTCTTTTGCCCTAGAATTTGATCTGCCTTTTTTTCTGTGATTTCTTTCTGAAGACTGAACACTTACTTCTTGTTTTCCCCTATCTCTGTATTTATCATTATTTTCCAATCTTTCCTTCTTTTCTTTCATGTGTTCTTCCGATTCTTTGCTCTTCTCTTCTATCTCCCCACCTCTCTCACTGTATCGGTCATGATCATTTTATTATCTATCTCTTTCTTGTCCCCTTGAAGAATGTTTCTCTCTTTTCTATTCTTTGTCATTTCTTTCTCTCTGGTCTCCCCTTGGTTTATTTTTGTGTTCAGGTCTCTTCCAGTAGGAATCTCTGTGACTGGCCTCTCTGGGTTTATAAGAACCCTTTGCTTTTCTGTGGTCATAGTCAATATACTAGTTTTCCTGGTCTCTGGATTGCCTCGCTTGGTGCTGATCTTCCCTTTTCTCACACCCTCTGGACTTGAAACTTGGTGTGGTGTTTGGCACTATGCCCCCTTTCTTCACTAGATGATCTTGAGTGGGTATGATTCTTGAGATGCTTGGAAAATAATTCCTGGAAGTCTCTATGACCTTTTCCCTTCTGCAATTCACTTTATTTTCTTCCAATTCATCATCTTCACTGCTCTTAGTATCAAAGTCATTGTCTGCATCTCAGTTTTCTTTCTCCACCACACAAGTTTGGAGAACACATCTCTCCTGTGGTATTCTGTTCTCTGATTTACTTCATCTGAGTAACCTCTTGATTTCTCTTCCTTTATTCCAGAACTGGCTTCACGAAAGCTACATTTTGGAACTTCTTCCTCACCAGCTGCTTGATTTCATAGGTGCCTATAAAATCCACTGAGATCTTTCTGTTTGGTCACTTCCAAAAGTGCTTCTAATGCAGCAGCCCTTTTTTCTCTTTCTTCTTCTTCAACTCTTTCTTGCAGCTTTTTTATAAGCAGATGTCACAAATGCCTCTTTATCATCAAATTCTCCTTTTTCCATTTCTTGTGCTCTCTGTATTTCTTTTCCATTCTTTTTTCCTGATCTCAACTGCTTTTAGTAAGTTGTGGATATACGTAGGCTTTCGATCTTTTCCCAAAAGTAATTTGAGATTACTTTCTTCCTTTTTTCTGCATCTCATCATAAATACTGTCATATTTATATACATTGGAGTCTTCCGCAAGGGCCTTCTGCATATCCAGTTTGGTCTATTTCAAGGCCTGTTTCTTTGCAGCTTCCCTTTGAAGACTTTTACTCACAGAGGTCTCATTATTATCGTCAGAATCATTCCCAAACACTGATGTCTTCTGCAAAACAGGGTGTAACTGCTGTGTTTTCTTTGGCAAAACAAGCCCATACTGCCTGCCTGGAATCACTATCTTGCTCCTGTCTCCGCTGAAGTAGTCGATGCCAAAGTGATGCAGACGCAGACACCGTCACGTAAATTCTCGCGCGGCTTTGGGCATCCGGAACCCACTTAGCAATTGTATCTGTTTGAGTTGCTTTCACATTCCTCGGTAATGTGTCTTAGGGAGTCTGCTGTGTTTCGAAGCCGACCAGCTGCAGTTCAGAGGTTTCAGTCCATAATTGACTGGCTCCAAGGGTGCGATGGCAAGCAAGCATCGCAGAGGAGAAACAACATGGCGCAGCCAACACAGCAAAGGTAACAAGACTTTCGGATTACAATTTTTACAAAACAACTTAGACAGGGTCTCATAGTTCTTTCCCTGGCCAGTTCCCTCACAAACAGAAATTATCTACATTTTCTACTAATTCATTTCTAGACATCTCCCCGATCTTCCTTTACTTTTATAAAAAATGTAACTATACAGGTAACCTTTAATTGCACTTTTAAAAAGAATATATATCATCACCTGAGCTAGTCAAATAGCTTAGGCTGTGCTTCATTAATAACTCCAAAATCTAAGCAGCTTCACATGACATTTATTTCTTCTCTCTAATATGAGCCCAGTGAGGGCCATTTGTATTGTTTTGCCTCATCCCTCACTCAAGAATGGAAAAGCTGCAATCTGTAGCTGAAACAGTGTTTAGTGTTCTCTCACTTTGACAAAATACCTAAGACAATCAACTTATACATAAGAAAGGTCTGCTCTGGTTCACAATTTCAAGAGTTCCAGTCCATGGTCAGTTGGCTCCACTGTTCTTCGGCTGTGATGAGGGAGCACTTTTTGGCATGGATGCACAGTGGAGAAGATGCTTACCTTGTAAGATCCAGTATGCTAAGAGGAGAGGAAGGGCAGTGTTTCACTAACTTAGGGCAAACTCCCCCTGATGTAACTTCCTCCCTCTAAGTCCTGCCTCTCAAAGGATCTACCATATCCCAGAAGCTGTACAGGCTAGAGACCAAGCCTTTAGCACATGGCCCTTGGGGAGCACAGCAAACCCACAGCAGAGTCATGGTAGAAAGAAAAGGTATGGAGTGAGTAGTGCACCAGCCTTTCAAGCTTGTGCTTGGAGGAACACATACTCTTGCCTCAGTTTTTATTGAGCAACACAGGACACTTGGATGAACTTTAAGTGTGAATGGAGTGGAGAATCCACCCTACTGTATGGCTGGAAAGAAGAAAAACTGAATATTTGTGAGGAACCTTAATGACCAGTCACAGTTCTCTCTTCATTAACCATTCTGTCCATTTTCTTTTCCATACAGTAATGCCACACTCTTAAAATCAGGGTGCCAGCCAAATTCAAATCAGAAAATCAGCCAAAAGTCCATTAATAGTATTAAGGTCAGACTCTAGGAACTTTGGAAGATGCTGAATAGCCTCATTTCCAGGGAATTGTGCAGGTATCTCTTCCTCAAGGCCAAGTGCTGATACAGAGACTTAGGACAACCATAGAAACCACACTTAACCAACCCCTCCCTGTAGGGGACAGGGGAAGGGGATGTTACCAGAACCTCTGCAGTTAGTCCTGGTCTCCTGCGAGCCACGGCAGCACACGGCGAATTACAGGAAAGGTAGAAAAATGAGACTGAGAAGAAGCTGAGCTTTGGGTCTGATCAGTGCTGCTCTGGGCAGCAAAGACAAAGCCCCCAGCTTACCACACCTTTTATTCAGTACATCGGGAGAAACAAATGTAACAGATGACTTGCAGAGAGTTCAATAGTTCACATTGGGATAAACAAGGTGTAACGGAAGGCTTTCAGAGAGTTCAGTACATCTCCGGCAAACAAGATGTTAATCAGTCCAAGAACAATGAGGAACTGAGCAGATGTTTGTTCTCCCAGGATGTTTCTTGTCCTGGAGAATCACAGCATCACTGGATCACGGAAGTCTCAGTTGTGACCGGAGGCCAAACTGGAGTTATTCTGTAGCTGGGCTGTAGGCAAGAGAACTAGGCTAACCAAATGATTTTTCCCTAGAATTATGTAGCATTGCTCCCAACACCTCCCAACACACTGTCAACTGGCAGTACTAGAAGAAAGGATGGGAAATCTCAAGAAGCACTTCTTTTCAGAGAGAAGAATGGAAGACACACAGTCACCAAGGGTTTACAGCAATTCCTAAATTCCACGAGTGAGAAATTAAGAGCACTCTCTATCAGGGAGGTATAGAGTATTCCTTGAATAGGTACTTAGTCTTCTTGGAATAATCTGTTGTATTTACTGGTCCATCATTCTCTATGGCTTTCTAGTTCTTTTCCTCCATGATTGTATCTGAGAAAGACACTGGGGAAATGAGCTCTTCTTAGAGACTGAGGAGATGTTTTCACCTGACTTGTTGCTCAGGAACAGTTTGGAAGCACAAGGGTTCCTTTCAAACCTGAGCAAACAATCTATTTGTGATGGTAAAGCTTAAAGATCAACTTGATTGGCATGGAAGTTGCCTAGGGGATTAGTAACATACACTTCTGGGTGAGTCTGGGTGGGTCATAAAGGTGTGAATGGGGGTCTGTTTCTGGTCCCTGCCTCTTCCTCTCTAGTGGGGTTGCCCTGCTCTGTTTCCCAGCCACCATGAACTGAGCAGTGTTGCTCCACCATGATGTCTTTAAGTTGGAGCCAGCCAACCTTGGATTGAAGCCTCTGAAACCCTGAGTGAAATAATATCTCTCCATCTTTAACTTTTGAGTTTTGAGTATTTTGTTCCAGCAACAGGAAAACTCACAAGTACACCTTTCCTGTAAGCACATGATTCTTTTAATAATAAAATTCAATAAAATTTGTTTATGAGTTTGATTGAGTTTTAAACTTTTAAAATATTTGATGTAAACCTCTGTTAAATATGAGTGTCTGATTTCACCTATGTGGCAAGGGGCACATGGGATGATTGGAATTGCTAGATAAGATGCTGATAAATAATGTGCAGTTTTTTCCTTTGAACAAAAGTTCGGTTACTCATGTGAAATGTTGCATTCTTATGTTTCTTTGAAATCTTCCTCTCCCTAGCTCCCCTTTTATTTCTTCAATTGCAGCTACATTGGCTTTGATGAGACTATAACATGTTTTAGTCTCCTGTTCACCTGAGCCTTTTCTATCCAACTGAAACTTTATTCTGATCTACTCTAATCCATTTTGACATTTTAATACTATGTGAGGTGTATTTGAAGTATTTTTCCATAAATCATATACATTTGTTTGTGCCACAGAGTTTGTATTTTTAACATAAAGATTATTATATATTTCATTATGAATTTTAATTCCACTAAAGAGTATACCTTAGAAATATATACATGATAGCTATTTTATAGCATTTCATAGCAATTTCCATACTGATGGATAGTTAAGATTATTCAATATTTTCTTATATCAATTAATATTATTTTATGCATTGTTCTGAAGTGCAAATTATCCTGCAGATCAAATGTTGAGAATAGAATTGTTGAAACATAAAGTATGCACATATTTTCTTTTAATAAATACTTCAGAATTTTAAACTAAAATGACCACACCTATTTACATTCCCATATTTGTCACTATGTTCTATTATTAACTTTCTAAATTGATGCTAGTCTGTTAAGTAGAAAGAACTAATTTTTACTTTGCAGCTTTCTGGATCACTAGAAAAAACAAGCATCTTCATTTTTCGTATGTTTCATAGCTATTTATTTGTATTTCTTCAATTGCTTCTTCATAGTCATTGCTATTTGGTTTTTGTACATTACGTTTGTATTGATATGTAAGAAATATTCTTGTTGTAATTATTACTCCAATTTTTCCTATCATTCATGACTTAAAATTTTATTTTTTATGTTGTGTTTTGTCTTATAAAATTTTAACCTGTATTGAACTTAGTAACTCCAATCTTTTCTGTCATGTCAGTTGATTCAGAATGGCAACCATACCTATGTTGATAAATAAACTACCCCATACTTCTCATGTTTTAATACTTTTTTACATGCAGGTCTGTACCGCATTTAACATTATTCCTGTAGTGTTGAAAACTGGATTAATTTTAACAAATGTGTTTTTCAACACCATTTAATGTGTCAGAATTTCCTTCAATAAAGGCACTCATATGTTTTCCATATATATATATTCCATATTTTAACTGCTTTTAAACTATCTGACCTGTTCTGCTGGTTTAATAGAGTTTGTTCTATTGCCACATTGTTTTGATATCTAAGAGTCTATAATATGCCTTAATATTTGCTAGGGCAAGCATTCCCCCCCCTTTTTTTTGGTACCAGGGATGGAACTCGGGTCCTTGAGCTTGCTCAGCAGGCAGCGAAACCACTGTGATAAATCCCCAGCCCACCTTCCCCTTTTTCTACTTTCAAAGTTTTCTTTGTTATTTTTGTGCAATTGTCTTTTGGTTGAATTTCAAAAATAGTTTATAAAGTTACATTAAAAGTTCCTCCACTCCTTGTCATAAATCTCTCTCTCTCTCTCTCTCTCGCTCTCTCTCTCTCTCTTGCAGTTGCCATGAATTTATTCATACTAGTGACCTCAAATTGTACAGCTTCCTCTGGGTATAGAAATACAAACCAAATTATTTTTCTTCTTCAGTAGCTTCATGTCTTAGTTATTTTTCTCTTGTTGTTGAGACAAAATACCTGACACCCAAAATTAAAGGGAAAAAGGTATATTAAGTTCACAATTTGTAGAGGTTTCAGTCCATAATCAGCTGGCTCCAAGGCAGGTAGCAGGGCAGAGGAAAAACTGTTCATGGTGGGTAGAAGGTAGCAAAGCAAGCAAGGGGCAAGAAATCTCAGGCTATTGGGATTAGAGCAATGCAAACCAATCAATGTATTGATTTAGTAATCATTCACCCTTAATCTTAGCATCTTTAATCCTAACATTGTGCCATGAATCAATCACAAACTCTAGATCCAGCCACCTCTGAAAAAGCCCCACCTATAACTGCATGAGGCTTTGGGGAAAATCTAGACAAACAGCATAACACTTCATATTTTCTCAAGTCAAATTTAATCTTTTTTGAAGTATTCAACCAATCTCATTTTGGATTTTCTTTGATAGGTGGAACATGTTTGTGGAAATGTTTCTAAATGTGAATGGAATGGGATCTTTTTGTTGTTGTTTTTGGTACTGGGGATCGAATTTGGGTCCTTGCACTTGAATGGGATCTTTTTAAAATCTTCTTTGCTGGAAATCTTGTAGGCTTTTTTATTTTGAGAGTATAAGTCTTGTATTGAAATTGAAGGTATATGCATAGAATTTCAAATCAATATAAATTTATTTATGTATGTATTTGTACACTCACATTTTTCCTGAGCCTGTCCACTAAGAGTTTCTTGAAACAGTGACTCTCTCCATAGGAGCTTACCTTACATTGTGAAGTTTAAATATCATTTTCCAGTAAAGGAATTTGGACCCTTCCTAGAAACCATCAAGTACAAAGCTGGGGCTAAAAATGTGCAAGGTAGTCCTAGAGTATATTTTTATGCTCTAAAGTTAAGAAATGGTCAAAGAACAATGAGATATGCCAAAGAGCAAAAAAACCAACTTGAATGGGTCCCTACTGAACACAGTTGAGTAATTTGGACAAAAAATAAATAATAACTGGTTTTAAATCATAAAATAAAAATCTACAATTCGAATTAAATATGGACAACATGATATATTCAGAAAATCACCATTCCATAGCCATCATAGTAATAATTGATTTAGTCAAAAATCAACAATGGATTAAATTGTAATGAGAGACTAACAAGGTGAACAAAGTTAGCATCACCATTCATGAAACAAAGAGGTGTCATCACAGGGCTCCTGAGATGATTCACTGAGAATTATACCCTTGATTCTGGGGGGCTATTGTCAGAAACACATTTTGTGACTCCAACCACAGAGAGACTCAAGAAAATCCTAAACTGTATGTTTTTATTTGTATTTTTTTGGTACAAGGAGTTGAACTCAGGACCTTGTGCTTGTGAGGCAGGCACAGTGCTGCTGAGCTAAATCCCCAGCCCTCCCAAACTGTATGTTATCCTGCAAGACAAATGGCCACCACTTCTCAAAAGAAACAAGAATTGTGACAGACAAAGTATAAGGAATAATTTTAATTAATACAGAATAAAGATTAAATGCAGTATGAAGCCAGATTCAGAAAGTTAAATATCACAGTTTTTCACTTAAATGATAAATTGAAAATATAAACAAATGAATGAAAAAAATAAAGGAACAGTTATAGGAAATTAGAAGTTAAACTCTTGGAGATGGGAAAAGGGCTCAGGGGAGAAGTCAGGAGGAAGATGAAAGTAAACAGCTTGAAGATGATCAAGATATGTTTGTTGTTTACATATGTAAGACAAATATCATTATTCTGTATTGAAAATATGCACTATAAAGGAGAAAGAGGAGGAGGAGAGGAGAAGGAAAGGGAGGAGGAAGAGGAGTCAGATCAGATTAACCCTACCCTACCCCCAATAAAAAGAATTATTGGTTGGTTCCTGGACAAAAAAAAAAAAAAGAAAGAAAAATACTTGACTAAGATCTACAGGTTAGAAAATAGAATTGTAGGGCTAGGTATGTGGCTTAGGTGTAGAGTGCTTGCATTCTGGTTTTATAAGAAAACACCTTTGGTTTTAGGAAATGCACACTAAAATAATGCTACATTATCTTTTCAACTTATTCTCAAAAATTTTTGCATACCCACAAAGAAAGCAAGAACATTAAAAAACGAACATGGTATAAGCACAAGATTATTTCAAAATAAACAGTTAAGATAGATTCTTTAAAATATGCATTCCTGGCACAGTATCCTACATCTGGTCACAGTAAGCTAAAATATGTAGAATATAAAATTCTGTCCCAAGCAGATGAGCAGAAGCATAATTGCATGCTGTTCCCTTCCCTGAGTGACAGAGGCCTGGTAACAATGGGCAGCCTTCAGGGGTACTATCTCTGCAATGTTGCAGAACAAGGATATGGTCTGAACAAATGTGTAGTACTGGCATTTGCCAGCTGAAGACAGGTAAACAAATACCACATAAATGGTTATTAATCTGGCTCAGTCATAACAAAAGGGAACTCTAAAAGGTCCCAACACTGGCAAGTCTGCTTGAGAAAATTGTACCAGTCCAAATCTAGGGGCCTACTTCAGATCAGACCCCAAATCAGATTTAAATAATGCTTTCCAAACCAAAACCCCTAGGCATGAAACAAAGTTGAAGTATCACACAGTTGTAATTTCTTCCATTATGGAATTGCAAGACAGCATTGCCTCAGTGGTCTTTGGGTACCAGTCACATAAAAGGACAGATCATGGGTGACTGGGACTACTTTTATGGAAAGGCCAACAAGATGGATAATTTTGCCTACATCCAGTGACAAAATGTTTTACATAAACGGGAAATGGAAATGATCAAGGTTTCTAATTGGTGGAAATCTAGACTTGATGGAAAAAAATGTTCAATGATTATTTTTCCCTCGGGCAGAGAAAGGAAAATTATTTTAGGTTTTCTTCCTATGACTTTTTATTGACCATAAAGGGCTGTTCATATAAGGCTCCATGCTTATGAAAATATTTACTTTTAAGTCCTATGACACCTTTTTTGCCTTGACTATTTCACTACCCAAAGAAAGCTGAGAGCTTGTGGGAAAGACTGAAGGCTGACACAATAAAACTGTTCTGACCCAATTCTTCGTGAATTCTTGACTGTTCCTGTGCTCCTTCCATTTATGTGTGCAACTGTGTTGCCAGTGCATTCATTTGTTAACTTGTTTATTCATTAATCTGTGTGTTTGTCAATTGAGTGTTTAGAGAGCACCTGCATATAGAACCACTGCTACTGGAAACCCCCAAAAGGAAAAAGAATGAAGCACAAGACATCCCAAATGAGTGGCCTACTCATCTGCTCATTATACAATGCACACAGGAAGTGGTAGCATCCTGTTCATTTGCTGTTTGTTAATTTCTAAGTTAGGAAAAGGGTTATAGTTAAAATGATTTTTTTTGGTACTGGGGATCGAATTTAGGACCTTGCACTTGTGAAGCAGGCGCTAAGATGAGTTTCTTTCCTAACCTGAGTAAATTTATGGAAGACAGAGAACAATGTGTGTGTGGGAAAAACATAAACGAGAGGACATTCAACTGCACCTGAACAAATGGGTGAAACTTGAGAAACAGGTGGGAAGAATGACAGTCCAGGTGCAGTGTATTCAGGGAGCAGTAGCCACAGGAGAGACCAGTGTCAAAAAGGTGGGGAACATTATACCCTATAATCTCCACATACTAAACTGTCAAGAGTTTAGCACAAAATATTTCCCTCTCCTCTTCCTCTCTCCTTCTTCCTTCTTCCTGCTTCTTTCCAACTGGTTGCACTGAATAATATTACACAATATGATCCAAGACTTTATTTTGTTAATCTGAGGATGTGGGATTGTAGCTTACAGATTTAGGAGCGAACTAACATACTCTACATTCTCTTTATCAGTTCCTCTGTGATTTTTACAACTTAAGGATCACAGTATTCTTTTAAAGAGGTTCCTGGAGTCAGAATGAATTGAGTTTTGCATAAGATAACAAGATAGTCAGTAGATATTGTAAGTTGTTTTTTCAGTAGTTAGAAAAAGCAAAATGATTAAAATGAATAATTGATAATTTGAAATAGGAAGAAAAGGCCCAAAGGGGTAGGGCTGGTGGGAGAGGAAGGGGAAAGGAAAGGAGGGAAAGGAAAAATTATGAGAAAAGAAAAAAAATGGAAATGAAGTCTGTGTAAATAGGAAAGGGTAGAGGGGGTGAAGGGTGCACAGGTAATGGGGAAAAAATAAGAACCAAGATACATCATGTACAGGTACAAGCACCCAATGATAAATGTAAATGTATTGTATACCTAAAATGTACCAATAAAAGAATTTAAGAAAAAAGAAAGAAAAAGCAAAAAGTTCCTCTCTTCTGACTCTTTGCTCTCCCCTCCCTTAAATAGATAAAAATATTGAAACTCAAAAATTTCTGGTTTATTCAGGGCATAGAATAAGCCAATAAAGAAAGTCAGAAACAGGATCAGGTACATGGCTACTTAAAGTTACCAATTAATTTCTTTAGTATTTTAGGTAAAGCCCAGAGCAGTCCATCTTGGTTTTACAGGAAGAGTATGGTATTGTCACAAGAGAAGCAGATCAATTTGCAAAAGGTCATTTTGACAACAGATATATTTTGTTAAAATTTTTATTCGTATATATTTGCAATATATACTAAACAGACTGATTACAGGGAGTTGGTACATATACACAGGCATACTGTAATTTGATACTTTTTAACTTCCCCTTCTTCTCTTCTCCTTCTGATCTCTTCCTTTGCCAGATCACTCTTTTCCCATCTCCTCAAGTCTATCTCCCCGTTTCCTCCCATCTGTCTTTTATTTTACTCTTTAAATTATTTATACTTTAGGTTTCTCATATAATAGAAATTACCCAATATTTCACCTCTCGTCTGATTTTCTTTACTTCACATTATGGATCTAAGGTGCATCCACTTTCCTACAAATGACTCAAATTTATTCTTGTTTATGACTGAGCTGTTCTCCATTGTGTACACATACCACATTTTCTTTATCCATTCATGTCTTGATGGGGAGATAGGGTGCTATTTTTAAAGATTTCTCTGGATTGAGAGTGTGGCTCAGTGCATAGCATGCTTGAGGAACTGGTTTCAATCTCCAGCACTAAGAAGATAAAATTCTCTTTGCCTAATTATTAAGAGTTTTCCAAGTTTGCTTTTGTTTCAGCCCCCCTACGCCCCATCCAGGTATCTCTCCCCTCTGGCTCCTGTCCTTGCCATGTCCTGTTCTGTGTCTTGCACAGCTTCTCCTTCTGTGCTTTTAGGCTCCATTTATTCATGTGAGTCCTGCCACAGCCACAGCCCTGGACTCTGTGTCCACTGCATCCCCAGACACTATCAGAACTTTCACACCAAGAGTCTCACACTGTAAGCCACAGCTCTTTCTGTGCCAGTGTTTGAAGAAAGCTGAACTATTTTTATGGAAAAAAAAAACAACTGGTTGAAGCAGAAGCAAATATAGGGGGAGGGCTTCTGGAAGGGTTCTAAGCAACAGAAAAACTTAAGACATTTCCATAATATTTAAATAAATTTAAATAATACATTGAATTAGATTGATACTCAGGATCCTGTTTTTTAGTCAATTGAACTGGAACCCATGGAAAGCCTTACATGTGCATGGTCATATGTCTTCTTTATTATGGATGAAGGCTTTATCTTCCCTGTGGTCAGTTATCAGGTCCTGACTTACTTTTTTCTGTCCTGTGGGATAGACACTTTGCCTGGGTGAGACAGAAGTCACCTCCAAAATCCCTTTGGGAAAGGTTGCATGGAGGTTTTCCCCATTAGTACCATACTTATTAGGAGTTAATTTTAAATATTACAAGTGAATAATCCATCCCTGAGAATACATGCATAAGATTGGGATGTTGCTCCTTTAAGTTGTTTTTAATTGTGTTCTTAGTTGTTTTACAAAGTTCAAGGCAACGTTAAAATCCAGTACCCACAGAGTCCTTACACTGAATTGTTTGTGATGACTGGAGAGTAGGCTGAGTGGGAAGGATGGGAGCAAAGTTAGGTGTAGTTACTGTGCTCTAGGACTGCCCTATCAATGTGACACTCTTGTATCCTTGCAATAATTACATCTCTCCTCTGTTTCTGGGCATCATGAGCATCAGGCCCCATCGCATCCCATTTCTCTGGAATAATTTGTTGTTGTTGAGATTTCGCTACACTGAAATTCAGAATACACAAATTAAATTTAATGGAAAGAGTGGACAGATGACTAAAATCCTATTTGTAAATTCTTGGAACAGTCTTACTATGACAGTATCTTATTAATCACAAAACTTGGCAGGATTTTAATATTGTCTTATAAGCCCATGCGTGGTTTGTGAAACCAGACTAGGTTTGTGAAGCTGGTCCATGAGTTGGAAGAGTCCACAAGGCAGGTATGCACACCTTGAAGCTTCCTGCTTGCTTTTTGCCTACAGAGGTACATGAGGTTATTTTTATATAAGCTTTTAAAATTTTAGAACATTTTTATACTTACAAAATTACTGTAAAGGCAGCACAGAAAGTTCCCATATATTTTCCCTCTATTTTCCATTATTATTAACATTTTAAGTTAGCCTGCTGCCACATTTGCCACAGATAATGAACCAATATTGATACATTATTAATTCAAAGTTAATATTTAATTCAGACTTCTTCAATCTTCTCCTAATGTTTCTTTAATTGTCCAGGATCCCACGAAGGATCCCAGGTAACAACTAGTAGCTTTGTCTTTTTAGGCTCCTTTTAGTTGTGACCATTTCTGTAACTTTCTTGTTTCTATTATCTTGGAAGTTTTGGGCAGTATTGTGGTCAGGTATTTTGTGAAATGTCCCTCAATCAGGATTTGCCTGCTGATTTCCTCATAGCTTGGCCAAGTGTGCACTCCTGAGAAAGACCATAGAGTTAAAAAATAAAGAAAAAACAACAGAGAGCATCCTTCTGACCACATGATACCACAGGACACACTAACACATGACTCAGGAGTGCTGACTTTTACTTCATCACCTCAATTGAGGCTGCCTTTTAAAATTTCTCCTCTGCAAGTTTTGCTAATCTATCAACATCCCCACCCTTGCAGAAAGAAGTTGCAATGTGCACCCAAATGGAAGGCAGAGGAGTCATGGTGCATGGCATTTAGAGCAGAATATTTGTATGGTTTAGTTGGAATTCTTCAAGGGAAATGTTAGCTGTCCTCCTCATTTACTTACTTATTCAACCATTTGTTTTTATATGGATGGATTTTTATATTACATTTTTGGCTAGAATACAGTATTACTTTATTTACTTAGTTTTCTTCAAATTGCTGTAGTGTTGGTCAGTGTGGCTCTTTTATTTGGCTCTTATTCCTTTGCCAGGCCCCCATCAATGTGGGCTTTTTATTTTTTGATAACTTCTTTACTTTTGGCACTAAGGTGGTCCAGACTCATCTTGTGTATTTCATGCCTTTACCCATTAATCTGCCATTTCTCCAAGGAACCTTGGCTCCTTTTCCTGAAAAGTGACATTAGAAACAGATTTGAGTGGTAAGCATTTCATTCTCAGCTTCTTTGGTGTTCATGGAAACAACGAAAATCTGAGTTTCACCTGGGATTGCTATGCCAATTTGTTAAAATGAAAACTTGTTATTAATCTCTCTCCAGAACTTTGCTGTATTCTGTGATTTCAGGCAGTATGAGAACTTTATTAACATCAATTCCGAGTATTCTTGAAATAGCGTGAGAAAAATCTAGTAGAAGGCCTGCAGTGGATGGGAACAAAAGGGAATTTGAGGTGAGAGAGTACTGGGAAATACAGAAATTACTGTCAAAATTCAACAAACATATTTTCTTAATTATAAAGTAGAAAAACACCCTCCTTTTCAGTAAAAAGGAAGAGAAATGAGACTGCTTTGTATAGTGGAATTTAATTTTATAAATGGCTTTTAGATTGCTACTCCTAGGGTCAATTTGATGCAACTAGGGAGTAAATGAAATGTACTTTTGCTACCTTACCACTGCTTTCTCCCATACAGTGTCTGGAATTTATCTTTTATTCAATAAATAATACTCTCATCTACTGCCAACCTTTAAATAATATCGCACTAAACAAAGAAGGCAAGGTACAGCTGAGCATTTCAATTTGGTGGTGATGGAAAATAGTGGAGAAGATGGTAAGGACAGTTCAGAAGATTGGGGTAGATTTTAAGGTTTTTTGTATGAAGTGGGAGAACCCCAAAATGAAACCCATACTAAAAATGAAGCTTAAAAATTAATTAACGCTTAGGACAGATGAGGAAGATCAGAAAAAGGCTGTTCCCCCTGGTTCAGGACATAACAAATGTCTTCCCAGTCCACATGAAAGATCCCCAGAGCCCCGAACAAATGGGTTTTCTATCAGACAGAGGAAGTCAGTCATTTGCCTTTTTTCTCCTCCCCTTCATCACTAAATTTTCCAAGGGCTTTATATAAAACTAATCTTTATAAAAATTAAAAAGAGAACTATCCAGTACATTCATTCTTCTGTCTTCTCTAGCTCCCAGGTCCCATTTGCTCATCCGATGCTCACTTTCCTTATCGCTAAAGTGAGAAGTCTAGATCTCATGTGTAGAATGCTGTCTACAGATGTACTGTGTGTGTGTAGTCTGTGTGTGTGTGTGTGTGTGTTAGTGTCACAATCAACTTCTAAAGAGAAAAGGTTCATTTTAGCTTGCAGTGTTGGAGCCTCTGGTCCACGAATCTGTGGTGAGGTAGCATGTAGGGAAGCAAAGCAACACTGCTCACTTCATGGCCAGGAAGTGAAAGAGAGGAAGAGAGGGAGAAGGTGAGAAATTGTGATCTCCTTCAAACACCCAGTCACCCCTCTAGGTCTCCTGTTTCAGTAGTTCTGCATCTCCTAAGAGTACCACGCAGGAGGTAGAGACTTGTATACATGGACTCAAGACCCAGACCATAGCTCAGCGTTACTGTGTGTTCGACCCTGTGCAGAAGCTACAAAGAATATTAAACGCTCCCTTCTTCTAGAACACCCTTTCTAAATTGGTGAGGTACCAAATCCAGTTAACATAGGAAACTGTGTTTTCATCAAGCCATTTGGTTTGCTACCAATGACAAGCAACATGAAAGAAACTATATATGTGGTAAACAAGAGAGGATAAAAACCAAGCAACTGGGGGGTGTAGAAGTGTTAGCTTGAGCTGAATGATGAAAGAGAGAATATGGAGGAAGATGGGGAGCTCCACAGGGTGGGATGTGGCACTCAGAATTCAGCTTTCAGATAAAAGGGTAGTGGAAAAAGGTAAAAGAGGAATATTGAGACCACATCGTGAAGGATTTTGAAAAGCAGGCAAGGAAGGAACACTTTACTGTAAAGTTAATGCTTCTCAAATAATTCCACAAGACTGCATAAAATGTTGAGATTATTTGAATATGTGTTTTTTGTTTGACTGCAAAATGGAATATTTTGAAGTTTTTCCTAACAATATAGGGTTACATTAAAATAAAACCTAATGTACATGAATATTGCATTCTATGCCATAATATTTATTTTTATGTGTACCATAACAAAACTTCCAGAAATTCCAAGTTGTAGGAAAATATCTTACCTCAGGTGTTTAAATATTCCTGTATTTGTAGCTGAAAAATCATCAGGTAAAAGTCTTCCAACTGAAAACATCAGCCTTAGGCTATAGATCAAGCTTTACTTGATTCCTTGCATAGTCATCTTTCATGATTTACAAGTTGAGATATACTCAAAGATTAGAATATATGTTATATATGTTTCTTTTATTGTCATGTGTTCTTTGCTCATCCAGTGACCTTGAGTGCAGCATATTGATATGGGGTAAAACTCCAGATGTTATTAGAGATGTCTAGATTCATTTATAATCCATGATACTGGAGTTAGTAGCCTATCTTATAAGTTGATATTGGAAAATTTCTGATTTAAGTAGGGGCTGTGAAGTCTTCCCTGAGACCAGGTATTTCCCTCTATCTGTCAAGAATCTGCCAAAATTAATTAAGATTTGCAAAAGTTCCTTGTTAAGGCATGAGTGCCTTTTCCAAGGAAAGGACCCAAGAAGGTGGTGGTGAAACTAAAGCCCAAGTCAATATTTGCCCCATTTGAAATCACAGAAACTTACAGCGGAATGATATGGAAAAAAAGGTTAGCTTGTGTGAACTTTTACCTATGACCAAAATGCCTTGTAGTTGCTCAAAAATGTTCATTCATCTTCAGTACAAACATAGAAGCTAGAAATTGACCACTTAATGAAGAAATTCCTTCCATAATTATACCATAATAATGAGACTTGCCTTCATGGACATTTTCAACACATCTTTTCATCTACATTATTTATTTAATATAGCTCTATTGAGCATACTTTTCATTTGTTGAACCAAAACACACCTCCACGCATTTTCTGTCCTTTGATCTCATCTGCTTGGAGCAACATATAAAATGTGGTTTTTTTGAATGTCCTTTATATGTTCAACTATCACTCTCAAACCTTCTTAAAGCCAGTTTGGAGTAAGGGCAGCAAGTATCAAGGGGAGCAAAGATGAAGTATGACAAACAGCGTTCAGAGAAAGAATGAAAAACTATGTATGCATAAGGTTACTTCTTGAATTCTGAATAAAAAAAAAACAATCCTAATAACTTAGGTGGTTACCACTGGGAGATTAGTTAAGAAAATCACAATGTATGTAAGTCTTATTGTAAAATGAGAAAGTAGTGGTACATGTTTAACTAAAAAAATTATCATGCTATACTGAGTGTAAGAAGCTGTTAACAAAAACGTGTCTACAGGGTATTTTGAAAAATTTAGACATACATATGTATCCATTTTATAAATAGGCATAAAGGGATAATGAATAGCTAATGGATGGTGGGATCTGAAATAATTTCTTAAATTTTTCACCATTATATTTTTCAGTGAGAGCCCGTCATAGTTTTCCCCAAGTGCAAAATATTTATTTGTAAAATAAAACAGCAACAACTTGCAGCTTATATGGTATATGGTATTCAGTACACATTTGTTGAACTGAAACTTCAAGGTGAAGATGAAACATTATTTAAGCCCCGCAAGGCCAGGAAAGAGTAGTGCCCCCCCCCCCCGTGTGTGTGTGTGTGTGTGTGTGTGTGTGTGTGTGTGTAGTGATGTCAGAAAATAAAATTTAAAAACATATCCAGGGTGGTCCAAAAGGAGCAATGGAAACAAATTAAGAAAAATGTCAGAGCTGAATTTTAAAAATTAAAATTTCCACTGTGAGGTGCACTGGAGAGCAGAACTGAGCCACAAGGAAATGGCAGGCATCTATTGCTTGAGTCATATTGAAAAAGCAAAACAACCATGACAACAACAGAAAACACCCATCTAGAGCACTCTTTCTGCTTGTTTTTTCCTAGTTTTAAAAGTTGACTTTTTAGGAACCCATCTCCATTTCTTTCTTTCACTATGAGGAAACTGAAAATGGTCAAAATGATACATCAGATTCTCCTAAGTGGCTTCATATATAGCTTCTCTGTGTAGCAGAGCAATCACCATCCAGTGACTCTTCTCACAAGACAGCTGCCCTCCTCCAGGAACATGTTCTTGGTAAAATTCTAGCCTGGGGCCTCTGTGGTAGGCTGAGCCCCAGCCTTTAGAACCATCATGGAAAATGTGGGCCTGCACGGTTGACACATGGGCTGTATTTAAACAGTATGCTATGGCCTCCTGCCTGTGTGTAGGTTTTTAGAAGGTCAGAAAACATCTGGTTGTCATCTGTCTTCACAGTTTGAGCAGAAAGAAAGTGGACTTGAAGATGCCTGTTTCTTACCAGCAAGAAGGGGGCTGTGAGACTCTCTTTTATATTAAAATTGAGTACAAAGGTAGTTTAGAATTTCTTATTTCTCCTCTTTATTAATATGAGCTTATCTTTGAAGCTCATCATATCAAGCCACAAACATAAAATCAACAATTGTCTTGCAGCATTGAACCACCATGGGGCTCACTGTGGCACATTATATCACAGCAGTACCATATTGAAAATATTTGATCTCAGGTTCAAAAATTTTTTCCATTTCTAAGAATCTCAAGTCATCAAAACACAACAAACAAGTGAAAAACCCTTATAGCTGACACTGTTGACTATAGCTGCAATCCTATTTCACACCCAGTTTGCCCCTCCTCATTTCTCACTGTGATGGGCATCTGTCACCTGCATTTAGCTACCTGTCCTTACCTTCAAAGCCAACTGCTGTGTTCTGAATTGCACCCTCACCACTCCATTAATTACACCATTCCATTCAAGAGAGGTTTTTCTCAAATCCCATGACCTTGGCATCAGTAGAAATTTTGAGCACTATGTTTTTCCAGTTCCTAAAGCTCTCTGCCTGTTCCTGTAGCACTGTACCATCCTGTTCCTCCTCCAAAATCTCCTGTTCCTTCACTCTACATTCATGGCATATTTATTCTTTCACTAGATATCATTCTTATCCTCTCTGTCCTTCTTTCTCATCCTAACTTCTTTGAAGAGGGTTTGCTACTGTCAATATTTTTAAATAATAGCTGCCCCTCTCTCACACAACCTACCATCCACACTTAGCTGGATGTCCCATGTCATCACAAACTCAGCAAGCCTAAATTGAGCTGATCTTCCTTGTCAGATTTGTATGAAAATCACAAAACATCCCCAGTGGTCCTGTCCTGGCTACCATTTTCTCAATCATGAAGGCTAGAAGCTTTGCAATTATGTTTTATTTTTCTAACTACTCCTTCTGAAAAAGTTTGTCTTTTTACTGAAGTCCTCTAATTTCTTTGAAATCACCATTCAAGCTTATCTCTCAGTCCATCCCTCCTTCCAAGAGTCCCAAACAGTTGAGAATTCTTTTCCTCAATTCATATAGAAGTCATAAACTGAAAAAACGCAAGTGACCACTGCCAGTCAATGACACCTTGTGTCAGACATTATAGGTCTGCTGGTTGCTGCTTTCTGTTGCTTATCATCATCTTTTGCTGGTTTCTACAGTTGTTTAGGGGTAAGAGCTCTTGGATTTAACAGATCTTTTCTTTTGAAAATAATGGTTTGTCCACATCACTCAGGATTCAGATTTATAGGACCTACTCAAGAAATAAGTCACAAGCAAAATTATAATACTCAAGAAATAAGTCACAAGCAGAATTACAATACCTCTGCAGTGGGACTTTGAACAGGAGTTATGCTACAGCGCAGGAAAGTTAATGGGCCAGAGGACAAGTCCTACCTAGACCAAGTCAAGGAAGTGTGAGGGGAACTCTGCTTACATAGCAGCTGCAAGCCTGGGGTGGTCCTAATCCAGGCCTGCTGATTGGTCTAAATTCAAGCACACTGATTTGTCCAGTTTGACAATCTACACTCAAGCCATCTCATCTCAGCCTACTGATTGGCCTAAACTGTACTACTGCTCTGCTGGAATTCAAGCAGAGCAAGCATCTCCCTGAGTGGGTTAAGGGCATCAGGACAGCCACAGCAGTCACAGTTGGAATTCAGAGAAATTGCAGGAGACTGGAACTGTTTGATTGACAGCTGTTGTGTCCTTGTGAAAAATGAGTGGTGGTGGAGTAATACTGAAGGAGCTTTAGAGAGGTTAGCCCTGTTAATCACAGTTTACTGGGTGCAGGAAGGCTGGAGGCATTAATAATGGCCTAGATCCCTCCCTGATCTCTGCCCACTTAGAGGTGGCTTCCCCACAGAGGTGGCAGCCTCTGGAGAGCATGAGTTGGAAAGGGGGCTGTGGCTGACAGCCGGTCTGCAACCTGTGTCAGGAAGGCAACCCAGAGGCCACTGAGGCAAGCTGTCCCAGTCCATCCTCAGGGGACATTGGGGGAACAGAGGAATACCAGGGGGAGTGGCAGGACACCCTCCTCCAGCTACCTCAGAGAAAGGGGAGGTGGCTTCTCATCTGCCTCACAGGTAGGGATCCTTGTTGAGCAGTTGTGCAGATGTTTGTCCTCTTTGCACACAGTTCAACTGCTATACTGCTGAAGGACTAGTTTTCTTGAAAATATTCTCCATATGGGATTATTCTGTTTCTCAAGAGCATATTTATTATGATTTACTATTAGTAAGTGAAAAATGCTTAGTTTCAAGGCCCTCCAAAATCTAACCCTGCCTAATTACTTCAACTGTGTTTTAAACTCAATATTGAACCACAGAAATCCAGCTGGGCTGGACATTATGTCCACTCTATTCTTGTTCCCTTGGGCAGTTCCTTACCTTTTGCCAGGGCAGTTTCCTGTCAGGACAGGACAAGTCCACCTACACACCACCACCTCGGTGATATTTTTCATGGCTTTAAGTGACCTTAAACTAAATAACCACTGAGAAGGAATTTTACTTATGAACTGTGGAAAAGAAGTGCTTTCATCTTACTTTTTGCCCAAAGCATTGGAGCATAAATCATTGGAGAAATTTCACACGAATAAAGCATTTTCTTCCTCACATCTGAATGCATGGTGACTTTAAAATGAAACTAACAGCAATAAATATGAGTTGTTGGAGAAAAAATCCAATTCAAAGGGAGTTTAATAATAATGTCTTTACTCACTTATATTCTCAGTAGGGAATGAGTATCATAAACACTTTTCTGTCTTTATCCCTGAAACTGTTTTCTATTGCTAGTCAATCTCAAGGTGACTTTATACACATATGTACTAAGGAACATTCTATTCAGAAACCAAATGATGCCAAATGTCATCCTGCTTAGGTTTTTATAGTCACGCTACACTTCTGTGACAACTAAGATGAATTGAAATTTTTCTTTCCTTTTGAAAGCACACTAATAAAAATACAATAAATATTTTAAAGCTAGATATTATAAGATTATTTCACAAGCTGATAATAGTTTTAATTTTGCATTAATTTAAAATTTCTTATTATGGTTAAAGATTCTTTAGAAGATAAAATTAGTTATTTAAATCTTCTTGGTTTACAAATTGATCTGAGATGGCAGGTAAAAATGTTTTGGAAAATAAGTTAGAGTAATTGGGTCAACCTTACACAATTTTTTTCTGATTGACAGTTTCGTAGAATATTGACAGTTAAAATACATCACTTTCTCTCATTCCTTGAAATATCTAAAACAAAGATGATTACTTCTACCTCACAATTCTGCATAAAATTACACAAGAGAAAATAATATGTAAAGCATAGAGCATATGGTAGTGACAGAAATGAAGAATCACAGTTGTTCTTCCTTCCCCTCCTGTTTGTTTGATTGTGAAATATACCATCTTGGTCACTTGCTCCATTACTGAGACAGTACCCAGCACCAATGACTTAAAGGAGAGGGTTCTTTTGTCTCACAGTTTCAGAAGTTTCAGTCCATGGTCAATAGGCTCAAACACAGAAATGTGGTGGAAGGAGGCAGGGAGTGAAGGGAACATCTAGGGAGGGAGGTATACCCCTCCAGACCATACCACAGTGACCCATCTCTTCTGACCAGGCCCTTCTCCAAACTGCAAGTCAGCTATAACCCACGTGATCCAATCACTTTTCAAAACTCCAAGCTCAGAACGCATGAGTCTTGGAGGGAACGTTCCAGATCCAAATCATAACATATACTATACATTCAGAAAAGTGTATAAAAATACAGATACAATAACAGGAGTGTGTTAGTTACTTTTCTCTCATTGCTGAGACAAAATACCAGACATCCAAATCTAAAAGTGGAAGGTTGTTTAGCTCACAGTTTGTAGAGGTTTCAGTCCATAGTTGGCTGGGTCCAAGGCAGTGTGGCACATGGCGGGAGGGCTGTAGAGAGAAACAGTTCTTTGCATGCAGAACAAAGGAAAAGCAACAAAGGAATCTTAACAGCATCTTTCTGCCCCTTTTATGCAGACTACCAGGATTAGGGTGGTGCCAAACCAATCAGTGTACTGGTTTAATAATCATATTCCCTTCATCCCAGCATCACACAGTCTAGATTCAGCCACCTCTGAAAAAGCCACCTATAACCACATGGGACTTTGGGGGACACCTATCATAACAAAAAATAAACTATAAAATGAACAGATGTGAACTGATTGTCAGGTTAAGATCCTGAACCCTGAAAACTTATCAAGTGGAAATTATATTATTTTTATACAGTTGCTAATAGGTAAATAAAATTTGCTAAATATTTTTCAATCGTATTTCTTTGATTGCCAAAGTGAACACTTTTTCAAAATATTTATTAACTAGTTTCATTTCTCCATTTCTAATTGCCTGTTTACATATCATTTACCCATTTTTCTGTTAGATATTATTTTTATTTAAGACATCTTTATACTTGAAAAACATTAATCATTTGCCTGTTTTATATGATCCAAATATAAAATCCTGGACTTCACAGACTTGAGTTAAAATAGACCTCATGAACTGTACATGGTGAAATAAACCATCAGTGTTAGAGTAGATTTCTCTAGAAGCCATATCTTAACAGACAACAGGCCCTCTTAGAGACTATGTATTTATAATATAAAGGTAACCAAACATATTGCTTATAGATGAAATTTACTTTATCTTTTGGTTTATTCAGGTGTGGAAAAAGAGTGGTGCCTTTCTATTGGCTTGTATCTGTCCCTATCAAACCCCCCTCCACGTTTTTTTCTCTGAAAACAATAAAAGAAAATAATTTGTCCTGGAGTTGCATAGCAACCAAGCAGTCTCCCTTGATAGTTTATGATTCTATCACATTATATTAACACAGAAGTTCCAACACTACAGAGGGTAACACTGAGATAATTATCTCAGGTAAATCATGCTAATCTGACAAAGTGTCTATTCAAATGTAATATAAAATAGGCAACTTGGAATGTAAACATTCCAACATTTGGGGGCAATTTCCTAGGAAATCATTTCTTAATAGTTTGCTATAGTTTGGGGCTTAAACACACCCTGAAGGAGTGTGTGTTAAAGGCTGGCTCCTCACTTCTGCTCTGAGATGGGGACCTCAAAGAGCTGGGACTTAGCAGGACGTCTTCTGGGCATCCATCAGAGCTTGCTCTTGAAATGGATCCGGGAACACCAGCCACAGGCTCCCTCTCCTTCATTCCTGGCCACAGGTGCTAGTCTTGCTCTCCCACGTCCTGCTGTCTTACCATAGGCCCCAGAGCAACAAAGTCCTCTGCTATTGTTTCCAAAACTGAGAACCAAAGTAAAACTTTCTTCTTTATGAGTTGATCATCTTAGGTATTTTGCTGCAATAATAAAAAGCCGACTAACACAGAGTTTTGTAGCATTCTTATTAACACAAGAGCATCATTAGATCCTTATTCAAATCATCTTCTTTTGGGCCTCAAATGTCAAATATTAATGAATTAACTAGCTAAAGAAAGGAGGCTCCTTCTTAAGACCTGCTGAATCAACCCTTTTCTTCAAACATTTCTATGTTTGAAACAATTCCAATTTCTTGTGATCTTTGCTGATCTAGTGTCCAGCTGAGTGAGATTAGTAATGCACTATAGTAATCTAACTATAGCAGAACACTTCTTAAATATCTTTTTCTTATTTAATAAGATGCAAGGCCATTGTCTAACCCACTGTTGTAAAGGTATAAATCTGTTTTTACCTCTGGAAGGAATATAAGATAAATCAAGCCTACATCAATGCACAAATTCCAGAGCATTTAACAGAAGTTCTTCTTCCTTGGTTGCCACCAGGCAAGGATAGTGGTTGTAAACAGCATATGTTGAACATCTGTATCCTGTATTTTGGAGGGTGCTACTTTACCTCTTTCTCTATTTATTCCTCCAAATGTGAGAGGTTTTCACTATTTTTATAGAAGTTACTTTTCACTATTTTTCTACCTAATTAGAACTGAACTCATCTACATTTTTATTTGACTTAATTTAGAGGAATATGCTATGATTAGCCCTTTCATTCTTTTACTTACAAATGTGAAAATTGAAAATGTGTGAAGTGTCCAATGACATTCTTTTTTACTTTCTTAAAGCATTTAATTTCTCAGAGTGTGAGGAAGTTTTGTCTTCAAGTAAGCATAACCCAAACCTACACACCTTTCTCATTTCTAGAAAACAATGTGAAAACTTATGAAGAAAGCTCTCTGCCTCACAAAGTTATTATAATACATATTACAGTAATGTTAATAAAAGTAGCTAACATTATTGAACCCAGTTGCATAGTACATAAATTGACTGACTTTTGTCCTTGGTTCCTGAAAAAGAGACTCTAAATCTTTGGAATTTTCCAAGTGATAAGAGTCTCTTTGTTATTCATGAAAAATCCCTTGCCACAATGTGAGATCAGCCAAACCACTCTCCCAATTCCTGGAGAGGGAAGAAGGCTGGATATTGGGCTGAATTATTTGGTTGGTGATTGCATCAATTGTGGCTATGTAAACCTCAATGAAACCCCTGGACACTGAAGTCTGATGGGGCTTCCCAATAGTGAGCACAGCAGAGCTCATGGTGACATTCAACAGAGATATTAATCCCCCAGTTTAGAGGAATATAAAGGTATATTGAAAACTTTGAAGTAGGAGGGGTTGTATTTTTCTCACCAATAAAGAGGCAATTCATGCCTGTGTTTTTTTCCAAAGTCCCTTTTCCCATACTGAGATTCCTGTTTTAGCATTGCCAATGCAAATCATGTCTGTGAGAAACGTTTCATGACTATGAAACCTTTCATCTTAATTTGCTTTGATGTGAGAACAAGACTCCCCAATATATATATATTATATGCAAACAATGAGGAGAAAGTGGAAATTGAAAATTCAGAAACTTAAAGGTCATAGAAGCATTCTCTAAATTAAAAATGAAGTAACTCCTTGTTTTCCACATTGAGAGACAGTATATCTGGAAATTTGACCTGGTTATTGCTCAAATGACTATGTTTTGCAGTCAAAGTCCTGGAATAGCAATATTTCATATAGCAACACAATGAAAAGTATTTTGGTCGAACCTGGGGGCCATGACTTTGGATGCCTGAGTTCCGACAGGCATTCCTGAGTAACATCCAAAAGACTCAACAGGTGGACATAGAAAGAATCTTCAATATTAGGTTGCTTTCAAAATGACAAATGAAAGTCAGATTTTAGCCAACAGAAACACTATAGGAAATAATTGATATGTCAAATAAAACTAAATCCTCTGGTGATATGCAGTATCATATACTGAACACTCTTCCCATTGCAGGTTGAAGACATAGTGTATTTAGAATGCCACTACTTCTCTTTGCTTTCCCTTCTGCTTTTCAGGTAGATTTTTAGGTTACTGTTTTCTGCTACCATAATTCAATTTAATTCCAAATTCCTTGCCAAAATTTGGCTTTTTTCCTGTCTCCTAATTTTGAAGCCCCATAACCCAGCCCTTTAACATGTGCTATCACCTTTGGTGGATTCTCCCTTGCCAGTATTCCATGTAGCTTCACTCCCTGCTCCTCAGTTACAGTTTCAGGATTGAAGAATCATGTGAGCTATAGGTCACCGTAGTCCAAGATGGTTATCTTATTCTGTCATCTACTTAAGGCAGATAGTATGTTTTAAAGTATTTTTTCCCTCCTTGTAACCTGATATTATAAATCACTAATGACTTATATAGTATTTTCTTTATATGATGAAATAAATAATTGACTATTACATAGAGTTTACATATTATGATGAAAACCCAGAGATGAACATCTCTTGAGAATAGCATATGAAGGCCATATGGGCATATGAAGCTTATGTAGCTCAGTGGTAGAGTACTTGCCAAGCATGTATAAAGCCCTTGGTTCAATCCCTAGCACAAAAACAAAACAACAACTAAACAAAACAACAAGGATAACAAGAAAACAACAGGTGAGCAGGGGAGGGTTTTCCTGTGAAGATTTGTTCACATTGCTACAGGTGAGTGAAAGGTGCAGGCACACACAATGCACTGAGTCTGCAAACAATAGAAGAAAATGTTATCCCCTAAATTTCCAGTGACATAATTTACTGAGGCCACCTGGACCTTGGCACACATATGTCTGGAATAGTAGCCCCAAGGCTCCAGCAGAACAATGCCATCCCCGCCTCTCTTAAGCAAGATGAAACCAAAACCCCCTGAAAGGGAAATACAGGATTTCCCTAGCCATCAGCACAATGAGTCAGCGTCGCTGCACTGAACAATGGATGGATTCACAGCCTGCCAGAGGCTTTTCATCCTTCTCCTTTTTTAGCCCAAGGTATGCAGTATTTCCTTGATAGGATCGCTAATGTCTCTCCTGCTGCCTCTCTTCACTACTGTTTGTTAGACAGGGAACCTACAACAGTTATTCCAGCAAGTGTGATCAGTCTGTTGTCAACCAAAATAAAGGGGAAAAATGTTAAGAAGGCCAGGCGCTCAGAAGCTGTGTAAAACTCAGAGGGATGTGTAAAGGGGGATGTGGATGAACTGGTGATCAGCTCCAGAGACAGGCATACTTCATGAATTGAAGAGATGTGAATTTTATCAGGAGACTATGCCCTGGATGGCTCAAACAGCTATTCACAAAGGCCATTTTTGACAGTGTTACCTAGATAACACTATGCAACTCTGAAACCAGGAAATTCACTTGTCTAAAAGAAATGCATGTTCCAATATTCTTGGTATGACTTATCCTATTGTAATCCTCTCTTTGAAAATGAGAAAACTGTATTTTAACATTCATACTTCTATTGACTCAATGCCATTGTCCATTACCATCCCCAAATGATCACATAAACCCCCAAAATCCAAAGGAAGCCCCGCACTCCACATTATAATCTGTCATTTTTATATCCCAGAAAAAGTCAGAATCCCCTGGTGCCGTCCATCCGTGACCTTTGCGTTACTCCTGAGCTCCCATCAGGGAGATTGTCCTTGATCTGCCAGTTAGGGATTGTGTTTGGCTGCTAGAAACAAAAATCCCAAGTCTGAGGTTCTAACACAGCAGGGTTTATTTTTCTCCTTGAGGTAGGCCATTCAGATTAGGTGTGGGAGCTTCAAAACTGCAGGAAGTCAGTATTCTAAAGCTTTGGGTTCCTCCATCCTTGGTGTGGCCCTCACCCTCGTCCTCCCAGAGTGAGCTGAGAGCTATTATGGGAGGGAGATAGAAAACAATGTGCCAGCCATTTTTCCTCTTAAGGTATTTTCTAAAGTCATACTCCGTGGCTTCCATTTACAGATCATCCAAAAATTAGTCATTTGGCCACATTTTAGCATAGATGAGGCTTAGAGAGTATGATGTTTGTCAGGCCTTACCTTGGCAGGAAAAGGAGAGAAGAGATAACTTGCAGGTCTCTACTTCAAGGGAGACAGTTACCCTGCTGCCTATCCTCGGTCAGAGCCTGTCTACACTCAGTGGTCTCAAAAGCCCTTTGTTTCCTCAGGAGTTATGGTTTAGTTATTAGCTGGGAGCACAATAATATGAGAACTGTCATGTGTTGAACACCATGTACTACTTATGCATCCCATTTTTAATTTTTGCAACAATTCTTTATTTATATGGCATTGCTAATAATCCTTAAAACACAAATTCTTTAAGCATTAAATAGATATATCTATATCACAAAGTGTTTCTATGTTTCTTTATATTCTCTCTTTCAGAAATGGTCACACCAGCCCAGGGACACTTCAAATATCACTAAAATAGCACTAGGCACAAGTTTCCTCAAGAGACTTCATGTCTGTTCTCATTGGTCAGTCCCCATTTTATATTCTTCTGTTTTGCCATTCAGTCAACAGTATTGGGATATTATTTAGGATTCCCATGAGTATGTCAAGTGGTTATGCTTCTTGACCATCACACATTAAATGGGAAAACAAATATGCTAGAAAGTGTGTCTTAGAAACTGCTTGTTTTTACTTCCATTGGTCCCACACTGATGTTTAATATGTGCAATTACATAAGCAGTGAGGCCAGTTGGATTACATTCTAAGAGGCTCAATTTGCCTACTAATGCATAGGGAGCTAATCCTCATTATTCACATGTTCCATTTACGAATTTGCCTACTAGCTAACATTTACTTGGGGTCCCAATCCCAATACCTGTAGTACTTTGTGGTTATTCACAGACATGTGCCCATCTTGATTAATTTGTGCTACGATATATGAGTTTCCTATTGAGGTCTGAAAAAATGGAATTTTCCTTTGTGTATCATACTATAATCAATTGTCATTTGGCAAATCTGTTTTATGCCACATTTTCCACAATTTTTCATGATGATTTTACTATTTAAAGTGGCCCTTTATTGCAGGAGTTAGAGTTAAGTGGCCTACCATTTATGAGGCCCTGCTTTCCAACCCCAGAACTACCACCAAAAAAAAAAAAGGCCCCAAGGCCAGTGGTACATGCTGTCCACTGCCCCCAAGTGCAATAAGGCTGTAATCTCCTGTGTGGAGAAAATGTGCTGCTAGATATCCTTTGTTTAGACATGAACTACAGAGTGCTGCTGGCTCTGAAACACACATGACGCACACGTGGACTGATTGATGAAAACACTATGACTAGAGGTTCCCAAGACCCTAACCTACAGCTCCCAAAGAGCAATGCTTCCATGTTCACTGAGTCAGTGTTGCCAGTGACTAATGAACTGAGCACTACATAGTGAGAATCAGCTGTGCCCTCTTCCAGCTGACTCTTCAGTGGTCCTTTCTCTATGGAGTCTGGTCAAAGTACACAGAGGTGCGATTTCTGTTTCAGAGCTCGGTCACTCACGTAGCTCAGTGCAAAACCTCACTGTTCTCTAGTGTGGAAAGAGAGCCAAGGAAGAGGGAGAGACATTCTGACAACCCACTTTTGAATTCTAATGAGAGAAATTAAGAGTATGTACTCCAGTCCCCTTTCAATGGCTCTTGGAATCTGCAGTTTTTCCATCACTTTAGTTGTTCAATCATTAGCTACGTGGAGCTGCTCTTCAGAGAAAATCTGAGTTACTTTCTAATAGATGCATACATACACTTTGGTGGCCCAGGACCCTTCATAGTTCCAGTTGTCATTGGAAGCTGACAACCATACTTAAATCCCTCCTCTTTCTTTTTCTTTCTCCCTCTCTCTCTCATATACAGATTACACACAGAGAGAAGCACACACAAAGTTCTGCTCATTTAAAGCCATTAAACACCATTATTTGTACAATGAAAATTTACCTAGTGTTAATTATGAGCTACATAAATCATTCTGGGAGATAAAAATAGAAGGCAATTTCTTGGGGAACTCTGGATCTAATAGAGGGAGGGAGGGACCAAAGAAGACAGTGATAATCATATTCCTGACCCCATTTATGTTTTGCTTCTTGACCTAGATAAAGCTAAATACCTATAAGCAGAACTTGCAACATCACAAGATGAGGAATGTATATTTGCAGACATATATGTTTGCATATGTGTGTGTGTGCATGCACATGCACATGTTTCTCCAGCCTTCAGTGTCTGTGCCCTGTACAAAAACATTCTAGGCAAGGAGCAAAATATTCTAGGCAAGGTCTTTGTGAGTGTCTTGACAGTTGGAGTTTTCTTCAGCTTTAATTGGGTGTCGCTTTGTGAACACTTTAAAAGTGTCGCAAGTTTCAGTTTTGTTTGTAAGATTTGTAAAACTGTAATTTACCTAAAGTCACTAGTAATTTATCTTGTCTTTACTGCACTATTAGGAACTCAAGAGATGGCACTGAATTTGTGGGATGTATGAGACCATTAATTTTCAATGAGAATTCAAAATTCATCATATCATTTTCTCCCTGGTTTTGTGTAATGAGATTAATTTATGCTTGTATAGGATAAGGAAAAGCTAAACACTGGTTAGCAAAATGGAAAACTCAGGTCTATAGTGTTTCCTAGAGGAGCTATGCTTCCAGGGGATTTCTGTTGTTTTTCCTGTTGAGTGTAAAGCTGTATTAATAGAAAGAAAATTCTTAAACTTTGTTACCTTGAAAAGTCATATAATAAAACCTGAATTTAATCTAACTTCTATTTGTCAGTTCTACGAACTCAGTTTTGACCATGAGATCGAAAAGTGAAACTAAAACAAAACAAACAAAAACTTAAAAATGCAAAAATAGAGACAAAGAGAAACAAAAAAGCATTAACTAGACAGAGAGTGACAGAGGGAGGGAAAAAAAGAGAGCTTGATCATTAGCCTTGGCAGCAGCTGTACAATTGCCACACATTTATAGTAAACCTACTCTCAGAAACTGAGAGGCCTACAAAATTAAATATTAAATTATTAAAATAATGATCAAGATCTTGAAAAGCAATAATGAAAGGAAAGCAGTTACTAAGCCAGGAAACATTGAACGAAGATATTTACAAAAGTTGAATATTGCAATTTAATAATGACCTCCCTGCTGTAGAAGCAAGAATTAAAAATCCATAAAATACAAATCCTGTGTTACCTCATTAGCAGAGAGCAAACCATTGGCGGAGAGATGTTGGCTGTGGGCGATGGATGTGCTAGCACTGATGATGCCGACTCAAAAACACCCTTGACCTGTGGAGCATTTGCTCTCATGGACTTCTTTTTGGAATCCAGTTCTTGGGGTGTAAAAAGCCCTTGTGGAAGGGCTGCTGAAGAGCCCCAGCTACACTTTCAGCCAAGAGCATGGTCTTCCAGCACATAAGGAAGCTATAGCTAATGTGCAACTTCCTTGAACTTTAGTGAGTGTAGTTTTAACACCACCTGTCTGCAGTTGTGTGTGGAGCTACAAGCTACAAGAGAAAAGTTCTCCCCTGAGCCGAGCCCCACTCAGAACCATGGCATATAGTAACACTTCTGATGCGTTACCATTCAAGATCTTATGAATGCATGGATGTGGCACGTGTGTGTGTGTGTCTTTGTGTGTGGGTGCGCACGTGTGTGTGTTGGTAAGAGAGATCTGAAGAAATCTTTTAAGAATCACCTCAAAGAAGATTTAAAAGTATTAACAAAATATTGAAAAATGAAGAATAAAGATGAATGTGCTTACTGTAACCAAAATACTTCAAAAGTACAATGATTAAAATGCTGTTATTGACATCAGAAAAAAATTAGGCAAAAAAAGAAAGAGAAGGACTAAAGGCAATCTGTATTCATCAGTATTTACCAGAGAAACAGATATATAAGACAAGCTACACAAATATACATGAATTTACAAGATTGTCTTACAATGACCACCCAGAATCAGATGAGGAAGAGTGCACAGCGTCTGTCTGCACACGGGAGACCGAAGCATCCAGTTGAAGGTCTGGAGCTCAATGCAGAGTTCTGTGTGAGTCTGTATCAGGAGGCCCATGTGTCTGCAATGGAAGGCTGGAGAGTCTATGCCAGGAGGCTGAAGGATCCACACCAGAAGCTGAACAGTCTGTGCTGGAAGCCAGGAGATGATGTCCAAGGTGAAGGAGAAGACTGGAGCTCCTCTGAAGAAACAGAAGCCTGTCAGTTCTTCCTCATTTCCCCTTTATGTCATCCAGGCGATAAGCTGCCCTTGGGTGGGTCTTCCACACCCCATTTAGTTAAGCTTCTCTTAACCAAACTTCTCAAGTTGGCACAATCAATCAACCATCACACAACCATAATAGTTTATTTTCAGAAAACTATAAATTTTACTGTAATAAATGAAATGATAATATAACACCTGTGGCTACAAGCCTGGACCAATATCCCATATTCTCTCACCTTGGTGACAGTAATAGCCTCATACTTGTGCCCTTGACTTCTCTCAGGACCACCACCTCCAAACCTTTTCCTCTGAATAGGCAGAGAAAAAATATCAGTTACATTTAGAGGCTTCTGAATGTTTTTCAAGTTTGAAATCCAAACTGGTCATTTTGCTCTCCACAGGTCCACGGGAACTGACCTTGTCTCCCATGACATCACCACTGCATTGTGCCAGTGTGGGACCGGCCTTCCTTCTGAGGTGGAGTGCACCATGCTGGCTCTCCTTTCAGAGCCTTTGAACTTGCTGTTGTTCTCTCTCCAGGCAGGTTGGAACCACCTATGGCCATTTGGAATCATTTCCAGTCTCCTTTTCTCCAGTATCCCCTTGACACCAAATGCAAACATGCACCCCTTTGCATGTATGAGCACTTGACCTTCAAATGACCTGTTTTATTTTATTCATAATCACTATCTGAAATCTACTTATTTCTTTCCTTACTTGGTTGACCATTCAGGCTGATTATTGTGAATTACTATTGATACCTTGTAAACTCACTAAGGGCAGGGGTTTTGCTCCTGTCATTTTTATAACCCCAGCACCTGGACCAGGGTTTACCCTGTGGTAAGATTTTAAGAGAAAATTTTTGAGTTAGTTCATGGTGGAAATATTCTTTCCAACATACAAATTGGACAAAATATAATTAATATAATTGACAAATTTGTCTTTAGATCTTGAAAGTAATCTACATTAGAAACATAAAGAGTATAAAAATATTATATAAATAATAAATAATGTATATTATTATATTAATATATTACATATAATATTATAATATATAATATAAATAATATTATATAAAAATATAAGAGAAACAATAAAATGTGAAAAGTATTTGCAAAATGTCCAAAGGTATAGTAAATATATTACGTATCAGTAAAAGAAATATTAAAGCCCCCAAAAGAACTCAAATATATGATAAATAAAGGAATACAAAAATTATAGAAAGATAAATAGCATTTGACCTTATTATTATTCAAAGAGGACATTAAAATAATGAGATTCAATTTTTACATAGCTAGAAATTAGGCACATGACTTTCTGTTGGGTGTAGATATAAATATATATATATATATACATATATATATATTTGGAAGGTATGAAAAATTGATACCAAAGACATAGAAGTATTTATATACTTTGGTTATAATTCCACATGTAGGCATTTACTTGAGAAAATAATCAAATGTAAGAAAATATTTATATACAAAAATGTTTACTGATATTTGTAAATTAGCAATAGCATAGATTTTCAATAGTAGAATGGTTGCTAAATTCACATTCATAAAAAAATTCAGATAGAATAAGGGTAAAAGAAACCAGTATTTGTGTAGCTCCAAAAGAAAACATGATACAAAAACCATATACTCTCAAGTTTTGTTATAAAATCCACCACCATGCTAACAGTCCTTGTTTGAGGCTGGAAAGACTAACCAGCTTATATTATTTGGATTATATTTTTTTGTGTTTCCTAAATTGTTACCAAATTATAATATTTTCATGTTAGCTTTTCAAATGATGTGAAAATAATGATATTTAATACTCAGAAAATCAGCGTTCTTTAGCATTACTGCACAGTATATCATTAAAGAGATCAGCTAGATTTGATTCATGAAGTCTCAGATTTTCTCACTGAAACAAATTTGATTTTTCTGTACTAAGACTCATGATACTCAACACATCTAAAAGTTTTCATAGGAAACAGAAAGTAGTGTCAACTGAAACTTAATTAAGCACATCACATAATGAATTATAGTATAAGTCACCACTGTCATTTTAGCAAAAACTAAACTCAGATTTAAAAATCATATTTTTCCAAATCATATAAAAATATCACAGTTATTTATTCTTCCACTTTACTTCTTAAGAAATGGAACCATGTAAAAGTAAGTTAATGGTGGTGTTTTCACCTGATATATTTAGTTTAATTGGCATCATTTTTTTGGGTTAACTAGCTATTGTTTCAAATGTAGACCTAAACTATAGGAATCACACTTACTAATATTGCGTATTCCTTAACTGATAACAAATCACATCACAGAATTAATGACAAAGGGTTTTTTTGGGAGATGATCTAAGTTTAGTTCTATTGCTTGAATCACCAAGTTCGTGTACTCATTCAGCAGATTATTTATATGGCCCCAATATACTTATGGAATCTTCTAGAAGTTGGTTGAACCAAATAAATAATCTTTGCAACTTCAAATGTCTATATATTATATTGAAATATATATTATAAATAAATATTTAGGTATAAACATTATAAATGAATATATTTACTACATGTACAGGACATAAAAATTATTGCAGGGAATGAAAATTCTACGGATAAAATAGAATTATGGGATACAGAATCAGTTGGGGAGAACTTTTGATTGAATTCTGAATTACTTTCCTTGGGCTTTCATACAAATTGCCATGAAGTGGGTGCATAAAACAACATAGAATTATTTGCTCACAGTCCTAGAAGCTTGGAGTCTGAAATCATGGTGCTGGCAGGGCATGTTCTTCTTGAATGCTCTGTTTCTTTTGGCCTCTGGTAGTTACTGGAAATCCCTGAAATTTCTTGTTTTGTAAATGCTTCACTCCAATAACTGCTTTCTCAGTCAATCCCCCAACATATTTCTATGCCCCAAATTTCTCTTACCTTATAATGACACCATCAACCACTTAGATCCCAGCCTGATCAGTATGACCTCAGCTGATCTGATTGCACTTTTACAGGCACTATTTTCCAGTAAGGTAGTACACATAGATTCTTGGGATTAGGACTTCAGCATATTTTTTGGGATGAACAGGTGTTGTTAGAACTAAGATATGAATGATGGGGAAAAGGAAAGCACAAGGTAGCCCTAGAGGGAAAATTATTCCCCTAATGGAAAGTGTAAACATCCTGGAAAGGTTCAGGCAAAGAGTTAAAAGCTCATCTTCACCCATGGAGGCAGAAAGTCCAGCATGACTAAAGGAGTGGGGAGAGAGGAGAGAAAGTTAGGCCATACATATGGGCAGGGCCACATTAGCTCCATAAGCTAATATAATCCAGGCTTTATTCACTGTGAACATGCTGAATTATTTTATTCAAGGAAAGAAAGATCTATGCTTTAAAAGAAAGATTCTGGCTGTTATTTGTGAAAGAGCAAAGAAACTTCTATGTTAGTTCAGATGAGAAATAAGAGTTCCATGTGATGTAGGGGAGGCAGTTGAGATAGTGAGATGCAATGTGGGAGCTAGTCTTACAGACTGTAAGAAAGGAGAGGGGAGAGACAGACAGCTGGAAAATTATTAGTATGCATAAAGCCCTCTTTCAAATGCCCCACACAAATTTGATGGTACCCTGAGGAAAGCAGGAACCTAGAGAGGAATAACCGTCCATTCAAGCCACTCTTTGCACTGTGTACTACATAACATCTCTATGCTTAAGTTTTTTCAGGGCTTCAAGAAGTTGCTGTGAGATTTATTTTAGGTAATATACAAGGGGTAATCAAAAATACAGAGAATGTTTAAGCTTTTAAAAATTACTATGAAGGACACATTGCCAAGTGAGATAATTGTGTTCATAGCAAAGGGGAATATTTTGAATATTTTGAGGGGGACTTATGGCAATGTGTCTTTTATTGTTATAAATGTTTTTAATTTAAACATTCAGGGTATGTGTTGATCACATCTCATTGATGGACTGTTTACGGAAGTTTTTTCAGAAAAAAAAAATGTTACACTGTGTCCTCATCTATCTTATTCACTGGATCTGGCACCATGTGACTTCTAGCACTTCCCCAGAGTAAAAAATGACCATGAAAGGTAAAAGTTTTGAACTGATTCATGATATCAAGGTAGCCATAGCAGTGTAACTAAAAACACACATGAAAGAGGACTCCAGAACTGCTTCAGAAAGTGGCAAGAATGACAGAATGTGTGTCTACTGTGAGGGGGAGTATCTCAGGGGAGTTAATGGCAATATGTCTCTTTTTTAATTAATTAAGTACATTGGTACGTTAGGTATGCATAATGATCACTGTCATCATAGGCAAACATGATATATTCTGATTCTTATTTTTTTCCATCCCCTATCCCCCCTTCAAACCCTCTTCCCTTCCTTATCTACCAAAGCTTTTTCCATTTTTTTCCTTCTTTTCTCATTTTGTTCCTTTCCCTTCCTTCCTTTCCCCCACCCGCAATATCTCTTACTGTAATCATTTTTTAAAATTTAAACATACGTTGAAGTTTTTGATCACTTCTTATATGTAATATGCTTTTGTAGATAAAATACATCCTGAATGCAGACATGGGAGGAAAAGAGAGGGAGACACAGATGCCTGACCATGGTAACAGCTGGCAGATGCAATAGTGTGGTGGAAATACTCGATCTAGTTTAGGATTCAGATAGACCCAAACAAAAACAAGATGCTGGCAGCATAGTTCAGCAGTAGGGTACTCGCTTTGCTTGTGTGAAGCCCTGTGTTCCATTTCCAGCAATAAAGAACAAAACAAGGACTATGCATTCACGTATTAACTGAACTTTAGCTTCCACAAATATCTGCCTATCTTATAAGATTCTGGTGATGATTTCTAAAATGTATGAAACGTGCCTCCGAAAGGAGAAGTAATGTTTCCTTTCTTCCTCTACAAACACTTAGAGAAATGTTGATGCCAATGCTATTTACTTATGATCATCATCCATCTAATACTCAATTATACAAAGCAAAATTTCCTCAATATTTTCTAAACAGGAAAAAATACCCCATCACCAAAATAAAAATAATTGTTAGATCCACTGCGCATCAACCCCCAGGGTTAGGAACGGAATGAGAAGAGCTTTCTGGCTGCCTTCTTTCAGCTGTGGCTGTGTGGTCTGAACCTGTGAACCAGAAGCAGGCATTGCCCCTTGCGATGCCCATTGTCCCCTGTGCTTCCAGGGATCTCTGAAAACAGGAGTTAGGTGGTGCTGCAGTTATGCAGATCTCAGAGAAGCAACAGCAATCTGGCTGAGAAAGGGCATCTCGGGATCTGCAGAGCATCCCTCATCCTCCTCCATTTCTCTTACTGCATTTCTACAAGACTCTTAGCTGCACATGCTCAGAGGCAGTGACAGTGGCTGATGTTTCCTTGTAGGCAAGGGACTCAACAGCAAAGCCCTTCTCCAAATATGTGTTAAATAGGAAGTATGATCTGATATTGTTTTTCTAGTTTTACTGGCTTCTAGGCAAGCAGAAAACTATTATCTAAAGTTGGATTCTTTTTTTTCTTTTAAGTGCATCATTTTGGATTTTTCCTCCCTCTCTCTCTCTCTCTCTCTCTCTGTGTGTGTGTGTGTGTGTGTGTACATGTTGGGAATTGAACCCAAGGCCTTGTGAGTGCTAAGCATACACTCTATCACTTAATCACACCCCAGCCCTAAGTGTCATCTTACATCACTAGCTTCCTGCCAGGAGTACAAGGAGGAAGGAAAATGAGGGCGCCAGAACAGTCGGAGTCTATTTTCGCATGGCCTGAACATTTCTAGCACCCCTAGGGACTTAGGCCTTTGGAGCACCAGGGGCTGTGTGTGCTTATCCTTGGAGCTGCTCACATTGCGGGCTCTGGCTCTGTGTCCCTGCTTCCCCTGAATTAGCCTGGGTAGGAGCAAGCATGCCAAGAACTGCAGTACGTCGTGGACACTGCTCCTAACTGCTCGAGAGAAAAGTCCGGGAACTCAGTGTTCTGAAGGCTTTAAGGTTAGACAAACAGAACGCTGGAAACAAGCTGGAAATTGGAGCCAAAGCACCAGCCACAGTTCAAGTGAGCCTCACTTGCCAGAATGCTGTTCATATTCCTTTGAAAATCAAAAGAAGTGGGCATTAGGCTAATACTTAGCTGCCCTCTACATAGACACAGTAGTTTATGGACATTTGTTGATCAGATGGGAAACCCAGAAAGGATTGATAATGATCATCTGAGTAGAAGTTGTGAGCAGGGAGGCAGCTAACTATGTTTCCACTGACCAGGAAACTGGAGTGCACATGACATGAGGAGGGAACTACAGCTTAAATGCAAACAGCAACTCCAAAAGGTGCCATGGAGCTAGTCTCATCTGCCTGTGTGCAGAGTGCTGACTCCATCCGCGTGCAGAACAAGCTTGTGCTGAAGACAGCAGCTGCCACCCGTTCAAGAGCCAGAAGTCGAGGAGGCTGGGGTACAGAAGAACAACGTGGTCCACTACTCAGAGTTTCAGGAAATCAGCTATTGATTTGTCTAATTTTTTTCTGGGGCTTCAAAAGCTAGGTTATTTCCTCAGAAAATTGCCTCACCTTCCTGAGTCCAATCTGATAAAGAGGTTATAGTGGTGTTCTGTTCACAAAATCTACGAGATAGGACAGATGGCCTAGCTGTGCCAACATTTCAACTGAGTTCATGGTTTTTTAATCACTGGAGAATTTATTTAATGTAAAGAATTCTGAAGTGATACTAAAGTTAAATTTAGAATTCAGTGGACTAGAAATAATATCTAACAAGATCTGAGAGCATGTGTAGAGTATTATACCTTGAGAAGAGAAACACAATATATTAAGTTAAACTGAAGGACATTTTAAAAAGGAAATTTATAGAAAAATAAATGAAGGTCAAAACAGTCTAAAAAAACCTCAGCAAACCATCAATATTGATTAATGATCATGGACCAATTCAGCAATGTTCAAAACAAAGTTCAGGCACCAGGATACATTCACTCTGCTTCTGAAACAAAATCTGTAATTTCTTGAGTGCTTATCTCTGAGCAACCTTGAAACATATTCTGTTTTTACTGGAAAGCCTTTTCTTTAGTTGTTCTTCTTTAGTTGGTCCTAAAATGTAAGCTTGACATGGTTCAGTAGAAAAGCAAGCTCATTTATACAGATATATGCTTAGATTTTATAGCAGTTGTCTAAATTCTCTGGCATTTTAGGGACTCTGAAGTTCATATATCAACAAATGGTAAACTAGAGGAAGGTCAGATTTTTACTCCATGTATTCTAAAAAATGTGGCTGGTGAGCATCTAGGGAGAGTGTTCGCATCTTCTTTGTCAACTCCTACCCACAGCTGTTCATAACCTGCACCTCACACTCAGCATCGCATCACTGCTCTCACTTTGGGATTTTCGAAGGAGTGGCTAACAGGACTAACAATCACACATAGCATATTTCTTCATACAGCCAAGTGGATGGGAAGTATTTAAAATAGAATAAAATTTTACCAAAGAATGGATAAATGAATTTAACAACGAAGGAGCTCCTGTATGGGTATAAACTATTGAGGCATATTATGTAGTTCTCCAGTCCAATTATAGGGATATTTTTAAATAATTAAAAAAATTGCACTTTGGCCTCAGTACTGCGGGGGGGGGGTGTGTGTGTCCTATTATTCCAGGGTATTATGGTGAAGGCTTTTAACACAGTCATCAAAACAATGGCGATAGTGACAGCCTCTGTGACTCATCCTATATAAGCTGATTGAAGAACATGATGACTCTTCTCTATTCAGATCACAGAGGTCATTAAAATTATCTAGTCCAGTGGTTTTTAGACTATAATTTGTGCCATGTAAGTGAATTGTGGAATCAGCTTAATGTGTTGTAACCAGTCATTTTTAAAAGATGAGAAAGCAGAATGGAAAACAGAGTCCAACATAAAGCAGGGAAGTCTGTTTCAGTTATAATTTTATCAATTACATAAGCACACTATATATACAAAGTCACAAATATATATAAATATATATATATATATACATACACACTTATGCATAATGATTGAAATAAAAATTGTTATACTTTAATAGGAGTGTATAACTTGGTAATATGGGCTGAGGGTCATAGAAAAAATAATAAAAATATACACTAATCTTTTCCCATTAATCACATGCCTCCATAGCATTCCTACTTGATAGTCATCCTAACTTCACTGGGATGCTCTCCCCACTCAACTTACTCATTAATTCTCTCTTTACCAAGTGAAAGTATGTCTTCCTGAAGCTAACCTACAAGCTTAATTTCTATCCATAGGTACCTTTCAGACAAGCCTAAACTTCCTCCCATATAATCTTTCAAACCCTAAAGGAGAGATGTGTTGCTCTGCTTAGGGTTCCTGCCACCTCACCAAGAATTCCAAAGCTTCAACCCAGCTGACTTTGAGAACCTTTGCTGATGAGATTTGCTTCAGCCCCTCAAAAGCTTGGACTGCATATAGCTCTTAGAAAGCGAGACAGAATTAGGTTCCCCAACAGAGAAAGGAATCAAGTGTGGACACCCCACCTAGGAAAAGAAAATAAACAGAGGAGCCTTCCAGGAGTGGCCATGGTATCATTTGGGGCACTACAGTACATAGAAAATTTGGGACACATATGCAAGAAGCTTTCATTTCTCTTAGTAGCTACACTTTGAGAAAGACTGGACTACAGGAAGTCAAAATATTCATTGAGGCGCAGGAGTGGGTGGGAGTCCGAGTGGGAGGAGATGGTTCACCAAAACTTATTCTGCTTTTAGTCATAGATTACAGAAACACACATGCTGCTATAAATATGTATAAATATCTCGTGCTGACTTCCTGAGAAAAACATGTTCGTTTATGTTCACAACTGTTTTCTTTTTAAAGAAGCTATAAATACCAGTGGCTCAATATCTGAATCTGAATGGTTAATTAGAAACTTAAAAAGGAACAGCTTATCTTCAGTTCCTTTTTTAGGAAACATTTCAAATACAGACTCATGGTTTAACCAAAGACAGCTGTTTAATTTCACATGCAAAAGCATGGTTTTAAAAGAAACTCTTTGTAAAAATGCTTTTAGCTGCAAGTGTTTTCTTTCTTTCTTTCTTTTTTTTTTTTTTGGTACTGGGGATTGAACTCAGGTCCTTGCCCTTGCAGGGCAGAACCACTGAGCTAAATAAAATACCTAGCCTGCAAGTCTTTTCAATAAAGTTGTGGATATTTTCTCCCCAAAATTTCACTGAAAGGATTTTAAAATGCATTTCTTTGGATTTCGCTTTTTGTAATTTTTATTGCTTTGGAATTTATTATTCCCTTTCTATAATCCAACAAAATGTATGAATAAAATCTTCTAAATAAAACTATCATCCTTTGTTATCAGCATTAATTAAAATTTAATAATATATTTAACAAAGTTTACTGTGAAAGTTTGCTCATTAAATTTAAAAAGGGATTAACCCAGACAAGAGAAGAAACAGAAGTTTTGAATATGTTGTGTATAAACATATGGAATATAATGAAGGCCCTCAAACAATTACTGAAGAGAATGATTGTCTTTTCAGTTGTTGAATATAAAAATGGAGGAGATTCGATATCACAAGAAAAGCAGCAATATAGCCACTGACCAGCATTTTATCTTTGTATGTTACTTGGCTCTCTGTGGAGTAAATATTAAATATTTTTAATTAAATATTTTTATTACTGAAAATAATTCCAAACTACTTATTTAAGGTCTACCTTGTGTCACTCACTGTTCTGGGTTCTGAATTTATATGCAAGTAAAGGAAAGAAGCTATAGTCAATGTTGATTTCTTCACAGTTATTATTGGAAAAAAAAGAATAACAATTACGCTTAGTTTTTTCTTCTGAGGTGTAGCTTCTTGTATTCAATCGTCTTCTTGGTTGTTTCCCAGGAATTTCAAGCCTACTGGTGAATCACTGAACTCTTGATCTTTCTCCCATACTCTCTCATCCTTAGCCTTCCCTATCTCAATCCCCCACCAGGATGCCCAAGAGTTAACCTATGAGTGATCGTGGGCCTCCCATCCCCTCTCTAGTTCATCACCAAGTGCCACCGAGGTCATTTTCAAAATATGCTTAGAATTATCTGTTTGGTTTCTGAAACCACAAGTATTCTCTTTACTTGTTTTGATCATTCAACAAATAATTTTTTTAAAATAAAATTTAAAAGCCTGAACAGGTTCCTGTCCATGCTCATAACACTTTAAAAAGCATCTATTGAACTTTCAGAATCAATAGTCAATTTTCAGGTTGACCTCAAGTCTAAAGTCTTGGCTTATAAGTAACTTTTTCATGAAAGCTTTTCATGACTCAAACAGTTTACATGAAGCCTCATGTCATTTTCTTCCTACATTGTTTGATGCTTTTCATTCAGGGACTTTCAAACATTTTTCTTTATATAACTATGTCCTTACTTATTTGTTTAAAGTATCTTTTGAATTTTAGAACTCATGTTCCACAACCACAAGGACAGTATCATTTAACTCTCGGATATTCCTAAAGCCTACAGCATTTTCCCTGGCACACAGTGGGTTCTTCTGCAAATATTTGTGAATGCATCTGTAAGTCACTGGATGAATGTGTGAAAAGACAAATTGAAGAAAGGTGTGGTCACATTTTCAATCCAGAAAAGATGAGTAAATAATGAGTATAATCCAGAAGCAATGGAAAAAAAGAATAAAATGCAAGATTTGGAATTAGAAAATGAGAGCTCCAGGTCAACGTTGTCATTTAATTAGCTCCAAGACTTGAGGAAATTTATTTAACTTCTGTAATATTCAGTTCTTTTTTTAAATCTGTAAAATGAGGACAAGTGATGTTGTGAAAGTCATGTGAGATAATATATGTAAAAGCATTTTGTAAATTGTAACATAGGATGAAATTTTGTTGTTAAAATGCAAACATCTATGGTTAATTCAGTCAAAGTTTAAGGTACAGATTTCAGATAGCTGGCTTCTATACTCCACTCATAATAAAGAAATTACTGGGAAAGTTAATTGGTACACAAACAAGGCATTGAAATAAATACCTTGTGTTTGCTTTCTTTAATAAGTTAATAACTATTAATTGTATATATGCTATGTATCAGTCAATATACAAAGCATGAAAGGTAGCAATAAGAACAGGTAATAATTTCTAATCTTAAAAGATAAAGCTAATATGCTGATGATGCCAAGAGGAGGAGCAAGTAACCCAACATAAGGTCAGGAAAATCTCCCCAGAAGGGATTTTGGAGATTAAAAGAATCCAGAAGTGAATTCAAGTTTCACTATTGATCATGGGCTGCTTGCTTAGTCTCCCTGAGTCCAGTTCTTTGACTGTATTGAAAATAAAGGTCAATGGGATCAACCTCCAGTATTATTTAGAAAAATGATTTAGATACTCCATATATAAAACTAGGTACACTTATCCCATCTTTACTTTTGTCTTCTCAAGTCTCTTCATGGAACACAAACTGATGGAGCCCATTTATTGCTGACAAATGTTCAGTCTCTTCATGTGATGAACAAACACTGGAAAGCTAGATGTCCAGAAAGAAATAAACTAGCCAAAGAACTGCTTTTTCAAAATTGCCTTCATCATTTCCTGTCTTCACTGCAGAGAGCAAAGTTCTGTAAGGCATCCAGGTGCAGCATATTAATCCTTGTGTGAACTTTCAGATCTTGTTGCTGAAAATATTTGCGCAAAGAAAGGAAAGAGCGTGGTAAAAGGGTTTCCAAACACACCAACATTACCTTTGGCAGGGAGCATCAGCAGATTAAAACCTGTCACACAACCTGTCACATTTCTGGGAAACAAAAACCCACATTGTTCCCCTGTGTATGGTCTTGTCCTCTACACAACGTCGAAACTCCTTAATCTCTCCAGTTCATCTCAGTGCTTTCAGCAGTACTGCAGGAGGGAAGCTCAGTGTCATGTAGAAATGGTATTCACACTTCACAGAGCTTGCACCTGATTTGAAAGCATCCAAGCAGAAGGTTTTAGATCATGAGCTCCTGCGTCATCAGTTAGCTCTGGGCTCAAGCTCTCTTATAGCCGAAGGACTTGGGGAGTATATTAGTGTTTCATTGCTGCTACAACAAATTGCCAAAACTTTAGTGCCTCAGTAAAAGACAGCTATTGCCTTGTGGTTTAGAAAGCCAGAAGTCTAACAGAAGTCTAGGAGAATAATCCTTATGGAGGACCTAAGGGAGCATCTATTTCCTTGCATTTTTCAGCTGTCGGAGGTTCATGTGAGCCTTGGCTCGTGACCTCTCTACCATCTTCAGAGCCAGCAGTGCAGCATTTTCTGTCTTCTCTGATGCTCTGTCTCCCTCTGACAAGGACTCCTGTGATTACCTATTCCAACTCTGGTAACCCAGGATAAATCACCACATCTCAAGATCCTTAATTTATTTACACCTTTTTCCATATAAGGTTCCTTTCATCTATACTTATGGGTTCCAAGGATTAAAACATAGATATTTTAGATGTTCATTATTCTACTTACTACACTGAGTAGATTGCTTTGTATTTTTGCTTCACTTTTTGTCTAAGACAAGGTCTGTATTGCCCAGGCAGACCTGGAACTCCTGGGCTCAGGTGATACACCTAACTTTACCTCTCTCCCAGTAGTTAGGATGACAGGAGTGTACCATTGTGCCTGGGTCTCTTATTTTTAACATGAGGACTGCTATGCTTTCTTTGCCGTGAGTTGTTATAAGAATTAAAATCTCATATATTGTTATATATCATTACAATAAAAATCACTCTATGAAGTGATCAAGGAGCTTTGGACACATTCATGACAAAAGTAGTACCCATCCCTGCACAGACAGAAAATTTAAATGAGTAATCACAAAAATAAATGTGTGCTTGCAAGCTACAATTACTGTTGGTAGAGAACAGTAAAGAGTATGTTGGCAAACTCAGGTAAGCCTGTCTGAACAAGTAGCTTTCAATTCAAAGTTTACAAGTGATGTGGAATTGCTTAGTTGAGATTAAAATGTATGGAAGACCATTTTAGAAAAAGGAAAATATATGTACAAAGTCTCACAGTAGGAATCAATGTGGTGTATTCAAGGAATCTGAAGGCATAAGAAGTAACAAAATGGGATGTTCAGATATAGTCAGAGACCACACCAGAAAGGTCCCGTGAAGATACTGGGCTAATCCTAAGGGAAATGGACAGAGTGATCTGAGGGCTTAGTGGGATAGTACTCTGGGTGCTATGTAGAGAATGCTGGGTAGGAATTCCAGGAAGGAGATTTCATCTTAGTCCAGGTGAGAAAGTACAAAGTGTCACAGGCTGGCTCCCAAGGCCACCTACCCTGAGGAAATCAGCAGGCAGGAGAGTGATGATGACCCAGTGTTCTGGGGATCAAAGCCTGTGGGAGGAATGGAATGGGGTCAGGTGGGGAGATCTCAGCCTACACTAGAGATGTTCTGAAGCATGGATGACCCCTCAGAGTTGAGACAGGTGAAGAGGTGGGACTTTGAACCTCATGTTTATCAGCCACTGGGTGCAGCTATTCTAAGAAGGAGAAAGGGAGCCCCTTTGACATAATCCTTCGGTGATGGTGGTCCCCAAAGGGTCTGACCACTGAGCATAGAGGGATATCAGAAAATGAGTTGGGGTTCTGTATCTCAACATCTTGCATGTAGAGGCAGGGCCCAAACAGTGGTAATGAAAATGGGCAGAAAGTGAACAAGGTTGAGAAATATTTTGTAGATAGAGTATAAGAACTTTGTGGTAGATTTTTATATAGGGGCAGGAAAAATAGGTCACATCAAGAATAATAGCTAGCTTTTAACATTTTGTAAACATTTTATAACAGAATAGAAATATGTACCATATAAAAATATACAATTGTATTGATGAATTAGATAAATAAAAAAGTCTATGCCTCAGAAGACAGGTCTAGGTTAGGCACCAAAATTTGGAAGTAAACAATGAATAAGAGGTAATCCAAAGCATAGGCCCACAGAAGCATAGGCCCAAAGGAAGAGCATAGGATGGGATTGATGAAGCCTCAAGCAATGATAATTATCATAAGTTATGTAAATTTCTTGTCATGGTGTTTAGTATACAGTAAAAACCCAGTAAATCCTTATTAGCACTATAATCACTTTTTTATTAGCTACAGAAAAGGTTGTAGAAAAGTTGTGTTATATAAGACAGCAAATCTGTAGTCATAGACATCAGAACACAGATTCTTCCATGGAAAACCTGGAACATGTCAGCCGCCATGATTGATGAGGTGAAGGCAGCTGGTGGACAGTCCTTCAAGGAAGTGGTCTTGAGGAAGAGACCCTAGCTCCTATCTGCTTTTCATTCCTCCCTTTGATCTTCAGCAATCTTCTTTACCTTCCCAATAGGCCCAGAATCAGAAGGGGCCTAAGAGATGCAGGAAGAGGGAAGGGGGGGACAGGGACATAACAAAATTAAGACATGTCATATACATGTACCAGCTCCTCATAAGGAATATAATCATCATGTATTGCAAATATGTAGTAATAAGAGTTTTTTAAAATAGGCTCAGAACTGGGCCAGAATTGGATTCATTCTCATAAAATTTCTTGCCTGAATTTTTTGTGCAATGCTGGGGATTCAACCTAGAGCCTCTCTCACGCAAAGTGAGGGCTCTGCCACTGAACTACCCCTTTCTGTGTTATTTTAGAAATCTCATATTATTCTTTGTTCCCCCTCTCTGCTTGGCTCTGCAATTTATTCCCTACTACAAAATAACAGTTACAATTTAAAATTATAAGTGAAATCATGCCATTTTTTTTTGTCTGAGTTCCCTAGAGGCTAACTCAGGTAGAATAAGAGTTAAACTTAGGACCAATGCCAGAGGCCCCACAGTCTGGCCCTGCCTCCTTGCTGGTGCTTCCCCACCCTGGCCACCACTCTCCGACTCTTCCTGGCTTGCTCTTCGGTCACCACGCTCACCCTTCTTCATGCACTCCACACACTCCCTGGTCTTCAGGCTGCCTCACTTTGCTGTGACCTCTCCCTAAAGTGCCTTTCTGACAGGTGTCAGTGCAGCTTGCTCCTCCCCTCCTTCAGGTCTTTCCGCAGTGTTGAAAGAAGGGAAGCCATCCCTGACTGTTCCAAGAAGCCCTCAGCTACACTTTTACTGTCCTATGACATCCTTAGCACTCCCTTCACTCTTATACAACTACATCTCAGTTTATCCTTTGTTTCCCTGACATGATAGATACTATACATGTATGTTTTCCTACTGTCTATTTCCCTCTAGGGTGTAACTTTCATTAAAGTTGGGATTCTTTTGCTTTGTTTTCTTTTATTTGGTTTGATTTCCTGCTATATTTTTACTGTCTAGAAAAGTGTGGACAAATAATACAGCTTTGATAAATATTTACTGAGAGAGAAGAGAGCAGTGAGTGAATGAACACCTAGGGGGTCCCTCCTCAGTGTCCTAGTGAGGCAGCTTCTCCAGTCACACTTTGTGCACTTCCCAGATCTGATTTCAGTACAGGAGAAGAAAATAAAGATCTGTCCTACTTCCCTGGAGAATGAGAAGATGGACCAGGCTTTCGTTTCATGATGAGAAGCCTCAGGTGCCCTCTGAAGCTGAAGTTTAGCACACGATCTCTCCATACATCAGAGGGGCCACTGGCTGCCTGTGTCTTGTGGAAGGCAGTACTAATAATTTCAAATCCTTTTGAAAAAGGAATTTCTCTAAGTTTGGGAAATTCCAAAATAAACTTCAAAACAAAAGATCAACTCTTTCCTTTTGGGTATCATATACACAAAGCACTTGATTAACTTCCTCTCCCTGCTTTTCTGATAGCTACTCTTGTTCATATATGTATAAACCTAAGGAGCTACTGTCTACTGGTATAATTAAACTACAGTTTTATTCATTGATTACAGATAAGCAGTTGTAGACAGTCTCTGAAGTCATGGTTTTAGGCTGTGCTGGGTCAATATTTCGTATGTAAACTGGGACCCTATCAGCAGACATACTCCAGATTGCTTTGGTGGATCATTATGCTTTTTCTCAGTAGCTTTGCTGTTGGGGATTCCAAAGGGCACAGTGTGAGCTGTCAAATGTGTGGACTGCACTTTCCCAGCTTCTTCGGTAATTGAAACTTATCCAAGGTTGGCAGATCTTCTTGTTTCATTTGTTGTTTGGAAAGGTTTTGAAAGAATCAGTTACCTTGCTGGTATCTTATCTTTATACTTTCCAGGTTTCACTCTTTTTAAATTGGCTCAAGTTTGTGTAATCCTCTAGCTAGGTAGGATGTAAAAAGAAATACCAACAGCCTTGGCTGTGATCACTGAAAACAGCTTCCAGCAGCGTTCTACCCAAGAACAAGATATTGGCAACTCAACTGTTAAAGCTCTCTGTGACTGTTCTTCCTTGAGATCACTCTGATGTCACCAGTGTAATCTGAGCCGGGAGCTTTTGTTCACACTTTAAATAGCAGTGCTGGAATGATTTTGCAACAGACTCTCTGGAGAGTCAGGAGCTGAATTCCCGGAGATTCCCACTTCGATGAGAGCAAAGGGAAGCCAGCAAGCCGTCATGTCCATGTCGCTGCGAGTCAGCCCGTCCATCCACGGCTACCACTTCGACACAGCCTCTCGTAAGAAAGCTGTGGGCAACATCTTTGAGAACATAGACCAAGAATCGCTACAAAGGCTCTTCAAAAACTCTGGAGACAAGAAAGCAGAGGAGAGAGCCAAGATCATCTTTGCCATAGATCAAGATTTGGAGGAGAAAACCCGAGCCCTGATGGCCCTGAAGAAGAGGACGAAGGACAAGCTTTTCCAGTTTCTGAAGCTAAGGAAATATTCCATCAAAGTTCACTGAGGACAACAGGACAGATGAGGTCTTCATCCAAGAATGAACCTGAAAGACTCAGTGAGCTTTTGAGACGCTGAGAGAGGCAGCGTTCTGTGGCTGCCCTGTAAGCTTCTGTCCTGTCAGAACTCTGAGGTGGACAGGGGCAGAACTGATAGGCCACTTTCAGCCTCATGTGGTCACAGTGGTGAACAAAGTGGTCTCAGCAAGGATCTGAGAACTCTCCCTGCTGGCAAGGACTAGTGCTGGTGGAGGAGGCTGGCCAGGTTGCAAGACCCAAGACTGCAGGTGCTGGGAAGACACATGTGCGGGGTCGCCCTCAGGCCCTGGGACTCACACTCAAAAGAACTGCTTTCTTCTTTGTCTTTTTCTCCTTCTCCTTTTTTTTTTGGTTGTTGTTTTGTTTTGTTTTTAAAACCAAACCAGGTAGACAGGCAGAGGGAAGAGGGAGAACAGCGAGAGAATACTAAGCATAAATTGTTTACTGAATTTTTTTTTATCTGAATGTAAACTATGGTCAAGCCTCAATGTTATCTATTGGTGTAGATTTTTAGGAATCAGTTATTGATTATGTATTTGCACTTACTACATTGCCTAAAGTGCACTGCATAGGTGATAAGTGCAAATGGAAAGAACTGTGGTATCTTCTGCAGCTCAGTAAACCTAACGCCAAATCCTGGCTTGTTGTAAAGGGGTTTTTATAATTTTCAAATCATTGCTCAAACCTAAAATAATGCTGTTCTTTATAAGTCTGAAGTACTGTGAAAAAAATTTATAATTTTTTATCTTCTGACTAATGCTGATATAATCTAATTATATTTCTTACAATTATTGTAATAAGCATTAGGAAGTGAATATGATAAAGTTTATAAAGATGCTATGGTTTCTATAATTTATTATACATGGCAAGTGATATGCAACCTTATAATAAATTATTATAAACTTAGATGTTCTTGGTGTGTGATGCTTGGTCTCAAAGGAAAAAATAAGATGATAAATTTTGAATATAATATACTTTTCTCAGGAGTTGACTCTAAAAATAAAAGGTGACTTTAAAGTAATTTTTATAGTAATTACCAAATTTTTAAAAAATAAATTCTCATAGTAACTATCTGGGAAATTTTCTGCCCCTACTTTAAAATATAAGAAATAGATATAGAAATTGATAGGCTGAGTCATCATCATTGCTGTTTGTGTAACCATTAATAGTGAATTTTAAAAGTCTTTCTCTTTACATTTTGGAAATTTTTCCTCTGTGACAATAGTAGCTATGGACATGTATACATTTATTTCTTCTTAAACAATCTATCTTGGTAATGGAGTCTGAATTATTATCAAGATTTTGTGGGTTATTACTGTTTATTTAACATAAACCAATATAGGTATAACATACCATCTTTTTACTTATTTTCTCATAAAATTATAATAAAGTATTTCTAAGAAGATAAACATAAATGCCCACTGTGTTTTACCAACAAAGAAATTAAAAATTCCCTAGAAATTAAGCTTTTCTTTAATTGCAAATGTTCTTTATTTTAATACTAATAACAATAAATCAAAACAAGTGAACTACATAAAATCTTGTGGGAGGATTACAAGTCAGGATTTTAAGCACAATTTTTTTTTAAAAAAGGAAATGAACTGCTAAAACCTATAGTCAACTTCTAACTCATTTACTGAAGATGTTAAAAATTACTGCAGTAAAAAGGCAGGCTTCCCAAGAACACATCCATAAAAATTATGAATCAATATGCAGAGGTGTGTGTGTGTGTGTGTGTGTGTGTGTGTGTGAGCATGTGCGCATTTTGCTGAGAAGAGCACTCACAATTTGTACTCACATCAGATTTGCAAAGACAACCTTGACCCCAAAAACAATTGGGGACAAAGAGGAAGGGCTGTGGTCAGCTGCGGTGGTGGCAGAGGTCAGGAAAGTGAAGGCTGAGAAGCAGTGCTCTGCCCCCTCACCCTGCATCCCTGTCCTCTCACACCTAGCTCCTGCAAGTTCTCTGCATGTGCTAGTGAAGAGCTTCTCACCCTGATAGGGTACATCAACAAGAAACTTTAGTTATTTTCTCTTCAAAGGTTGAAGCACATCTTGGATGCTGAACATAGTTCAAAGGTTGAGTTTATTATGCACATTCATAACTATTCTCCGTGCGACTGCTGTCTCCAGTAGAGTGCAATGCATAGGTGATACTTCTATCTCATCAGCATGTATTACAATCATTTTCTTCCAACATCTTATCACTGTGTTCTGATTCCAAGAACAAACATAGGGAATAAATTAAAAAAGAATATGGATATAATCCACAGAAGTGCAGAGAACACATGGTCTTCAAGTAGATTTTTACAAACATACTATCTTTCTCCACCTTCATGGAAAACGAAGGGTGGAATCACTGTAAATGAGCAGCTATGATATTAGCTTCATAATACATTTATTATTTAGTGCCAGGTAAAAAGAAGCAGTATTGGGCCGAGGATTTAGTTCAGTGGTTTCACCGCTTGCTGCGCAAGCGCAAAGACCTGAGTTCGATCTCCGGTACCAAAAAAAAAAAGAAGCAGTATTATAACAGGGAGGACTAGCTCAGTTCAATTCCATCTACAGCATGGGGGTGGCCAAATAGGTCTCAAGATGTGTCATAGTGACAGAAGAAATAAGAACAGTGGGGCTAAATAGCTCATTAATAACATTTGTCTCATTAGAACCATAATAATATTAATTAAACTCCACTGAGCATATATTATTGGGCAATTTTCTAAATTTGTGTGTGTGTTTAATCATACAAGTACTAAGATACAAAGAGTAAGAGCATGTGTGTGTAAGCATGTGCATTTATACACATATATGCATGGATGCCACATGGGGAAAGTGTCTTAGTTTGATCATTTTAATTGAGTCAAGTGTATCTCACATGCAAACTTTCAAGGCTTCAGTTACGGTAACTTGTGTTGCCCCAGACAAAGGCTATGGCCAAGTCTCCTTCAGCAGCCAAGGTGTTGAATTTGTATGGCTTGCTGGCATGTGAGAAAGCATGGGTTTGCTCACACAGCTTCTCACTGACCCCCAGTAAAGGAAGCTGTGCCTAGCAGACATGACTTACTGAGAGAAGGGCCTGAGATATGTGTCTCACTCTACTTTTTCCCATTGTCATAGGGTAATCAGAGGATGTAATTGACATTCCCCTGGAAAGTCTTATCTGTTAATAAAAACATGATTGAGCCATGGTCTTTATGTCCTTTCAAGGCACCTCATCTACCGTTTGAGACTGCCCATGCGGTTCCCCAGAGTGGCATGGGATTGATTACCCCATTGCTCCTATACCAGGAAGGGCAGAGTGCAAGCAGGATTTGTGCTTTAACCTCCATCCATGCAACACAAACATGGTAATCACCTACGAGTGTGGGCCAGTGTAGCAGAATAGAGCTTTGTTTTATTTTGCAGAGGAGCTAGAAAATGGTGTAGGGGTGGCGGGAGGGGAAGGAGAAAGGGAAGAAGGGAAAGGAAAAATTATGAGAAAAGAAAGAATTGGAAACAAAATCTATGTAAATAGAGAAGGGTGGAGGGGGTGAAAGGCACACAGGTAATGGGGAAAAATAAGAACGAAGATACATCATGTACAGGTACAAGCACCCAATGATAAATGTAAACATATTGTATACCTAAAACGTACCAATGAATATATTTTTTAAAAAGTCCTTAAATGAATAAAATTCCATGAGATGGGAACTTAAACAGGATGCTATGAGACTATGGGAGAGAAATTTTGTGTATGAGGGTGCATATGCCTGTATGTCTGTGTGAGGTCCATATTCATGTGTCTGCATGTCTGCGTGGAACTGGGAGTGTGTCTGTGTAGGTATGTCTGTAAATGTTTATCTACATGTTTCTGTGTGTAAATGTCTGTGTGTACATGTCTGTGTGTGGCTGTGTGTCTATATGATTGTGTACATGTTTGTGTGTGTGTCTGTGTGTGTGTATTTCTGTGTCTGTGTGAGTGTGTGCATGCCTGTGAGGCTCCGTGTGTACTTGGGAATTAGCAGGAGAAAGGACATTTTGCCAAGCCTAGGGAGATACTGGAAGGTTCCACAGAGAATTTGCCCATTTTGAAGTAGGAGTTGGACGCATAGGTATGGCTCTGCGAGGGTAAGGAGGGGGCAGGAATGAGTGGTCATAGCTTACGACTCTCAAGTTCATTATGGCGGGGAGCCTAAATGATTCTGAGTGACAATTAGATAACTGGCCTTAAGTGACCAGGCTGAGTAGTAAGTTTGTCCTGAAGATAACATTAGAAACAGAAACTTTAAGGAGAGGAGCAACATTTACTGCCTAACCAGTATGTACTGGGCCCTAGGAAAAGACATGATTAATGTTTTGAAAAATAATGTAGTATTCAGTGTTGAACTCATGGCTGGACTTTATATATGGTCTTTCTAGAACTCAGTCTACTGGACCTTTGCGATTCAGTCACAGTGGGCAACTATGTGGTGACTAAGGATGAGACCAAAAAGATTATGAAGAAAAGTGTTGTAGGTCAGACTGGAGAAACAGCAAACTAACATATTAAATGTGAAATATTTAAGAAATTGTGACTGTGCTTAAGTCTTGTGATGAGTCTTAGCATTTAAAAGGTATTATGAATCAGTGGCTACTAGACTCTTTCTTTACTTCCATAACTCTTCTACAAGCAAAGTCTCTTAATATTTTAATGGTTGTCCTGGGTTATCCTGGGTATCCTGACATGCTCTAACCACACTATCGGTGGGGTGGGTTAGCTCAGGATTGGCAAAAACTGTCTTACAGAATTTGGAAAATAGACATCTTGTCCTGATAAAGTTTCACAGAGGTTTACAGAAGGGAATCCCTGGGCATGGCGGTGTACACCTGTAATCCCAGAACTCAGGAGGCTGAAGCTGTGAATTTGAGGCCAGCCTGGGCTCCATAGTGAGCTCAAGGCCAGCCTGAACTACATAGCAAAACCCTGTCTCAAAACAATAAATAAAAATGTAAAAAGGGAATTAGTAGTCAGAACACTTTGTTGTAGCTGCTTTCCTCCATCGCTACGCTTGACACATACACACACACTCCTATGCACACATGTTCACACACTCACATATGCTCTCACTCAGTAATACATGCACACACTCACAATATTGTCACATGCTCACACACACACTCTCACACTCACACATAGCCGTTTCCCTCCCTGAGTCCCTGCTCCCTCATCTGTGACCAGCAGCAGCATGGACAGCAAATAACACCAGACTGGGACTGGAATTCTGGGGTTTTTCTAAACTCTGACTTAGACAAATTCCTATTTTATCTCTGCTTTCTATCTGGAAGGTAAAAAAGTTTGGCTAGACAATGATTGTGACCCCTTTTAGTTCTCCTAGCCTGTATCAAGGGAAATTATAACTTCCATAATAATACAACCTTACATGATAGGATTTCTTGGCGGATCAGTTGGAATTTCATTTATGACAAGAATTTCTTTCAAAAAAACAAAGAGCAGTTACAAACTTTTGATCATTAGCAGTGGCTGCCAGAGGTAAAGTTGCAATGTGAGGGCAGTCACTTTCTGAGGCCCACCTGTGCTTCTGACCAAGCTGTCTTTGTTCTGTGTGGTCGGGCCTGGGTCAGCACTGGCTGAAATACTTTGACCTTCTGTTCCACATCCAGGCAGTTAGAGGAGAGTCACTGTGGCAATCTCCACTGTTGGTGAGAATTGGAATCATCTGTGAAGTTTTAAAAATATGCATTTTCGGTTCCAAACTCTTTGGGCCTTAAGCCCAGGACTCTTTTTATAAAGTTCTGCAGTCACTGGTAAAGAACACCAGATTGAGCAAAATACTGTATGATAACACTGGATCTCCTGTTACTGGCAATTCATAATATAAGAACAAGAAAAAGGACTTGATTTGGAGGTATTTGAATTATTTTTTAACAGTAATTCTATCTTTCATTGAAAATTATAACTTAAAAGATTATACTTTGAGAAAAGTATAGTTACCTACTTTTGAATTTTAATAATTGCAACCTATGTAGATCAATGTGTTTGGTACTGTATTGAGATGTATTTTGCTTCAACTTCAGTCTGATATTTGTCAATTTGGATATGTACATGATTTATTAGGATTTTTTTCTTATTCTACTGGAATTTGTCTGTTTATTATATATGCCCAGATTTTCTCATTAGAAAGATTTCAGAGAATCCTGCAGATCTCAAAAAGTTCTGGGAGCCATAGTACCTCTGCTATTTATAAGGTATGTCTTCCCTGTGGATTTTGTAGAATACCTGAGGTGGTGCGCTTGTTCCCAAGCTCACTCTTTTCAGTCTCCTGAGGAACATTTTAAAATCCAGGGCTCTGGATTTAATGATTTGGAATTTCTGGGGCTGGGCACCTGCTATCTGCATTCCGCAATCACTCCCAGGTGAGGCTGCTGCTCAGTCAGACTGAGAACCGCTGACCTAGATTAGTCACAAACTGCTCAGTGCAGGACCTGGCTCATTCTGATTTATCCACATAACCCCATGGGTACGCCAGGTCTCAGCACCATTTGGATTAAACTGTTGACCTAGGAGATGATTGGGCCCTTATCATGGAACATATTATTCTTATCATCTCTAATCCTAAAGATACCATTATTTTTACTTTGCACTAAATTCTATTTGTTCTGAGAAATCTTACCTGATCACAGCAACCCATAATGATTGCACCATTATCAGAATTTCCATAAGGCGTATATTTTAGCAATCACACAGTATTTTCCCAAAGAATGGAAGGTTTTTCTCCTCTTTGATATATTTACCACTGCCTGAATCTGGAGATTCATTTCTTAGACCACACAACTTAGTCTTTTCAAAAGGAAGATTTAGCATTCATCACTAGCTGTTGCTTATATAAGTCAGTGTATCAGCCTTGAGCAAAATACTTGCCTCCTAGCAGCAATGATCTGCCACCGAGATAGTAGTTTTAACATTAAGGGGGGAGTAGCAAAAAAGGAAGATTAAAATCAGGGATAGCAGAAATCTGAAATGGATAAAGGCAAAACAACCAAAGGTGGTAGGTAATGCCCTGAAGGAAACATCTGCTCTGATTTTTCTTAGTCCTGATCTTGGCTGTTGGATAGCTACATAGTTTGATGTGCACACAGAGTGATGGACATTGAAAAGAGAAATAGAGCAGGGTACAGGGCTTATAAAGGTTCAAATCCCATCTAGGTCATTTATATTTACTAGTTACATCCAAATCTTGAGTAAATAATTTAATCTCCATCAAGATCACTTAATCATCTACAAATTAGAGATAATAATACTAACTATTCATTTGTTAGGGATGCAAAAACAAAGTACTAATGACTGAGTTGCTAAAACCATACATTTATTTTCTCACTGTCCTGGAGGCTGAGTGGGACCACTGTTGGTTTCTTCTGAGGCCTTTCTCCATGGCGTGTAAACATGCTTTGCCTTGTGTCTCACATGGTCTTTTCTCTGTACATGCTGTACTTAATCTATATCTCTAAATTGGGGTGTTCAAAAATACAGTGAATGTTTAAATTTTTAAAAATTTATTCTAGCAAAAGACATTATCAATACCCCCTTAGCCACATTCCCCTCACTTGAAACACACTCATCCCACTGTTCTTTCTTGTCCCTTTCTAGAAGCAGTTCTGGAAGTCCTCTTTCATGACTTGGTGAGGTATGATCAAAAATGCAATGACTGAGGCTGCTGAGGGTCACCAACAGAAAGATATGCTTTTAGAAACATTATGGTGCATCCTCATTTACCTTATTCACTGGACCTGTTACTGGGTAACCTCTGGCTCTTCTGATTCAGGATATCACCGTGACAGTGCAACTAAAGACACTCATGACAGAGGACTCCACAGCTTCAGAAAGGGAGAAGAATTATCAGGTTAGTATGATCAAGGGAAGGGGGAGTACTTGGAGGGGATTTATGGTAATGTGTCTTTTACAATAATTGTTTTAAAATTTAAAAACACACCTTATTTTTTTATCACACTTCATACAACCAACAGTCACACTGGATTAAGGTTCACACTGACAATCTAATTTTAACTTTATTACCTTTTTCAAGATCTACCTCCAAGACTGGATAAAGAAAATGTGTTTTTTTTATAAAATGGAGCACTACTCAGCCATAAAAAATGAGAAATTAGAGACATTTATAGCTAAGTGGATGCACATTGAGGTGATACTCTTAAGTGAAATAAATAGGACACACGTGTAAATACCGAATAGTTTCTCTGGTGTGAGAAACTGAAAGTGTAAATAAGGACTAAATGTATAATAGGTCATGTGAAATAGGAAGAAAAAGGGCAAAGGGGAAGGAAGTGGGAGGGCTAGGGGAAAGGATAGAAGGGAATGGGATTAATATGAGAAAATGGAAAAATAGGAACAAAATCTTTGTAAATAGGGAGGACTGGAGGGGTTGAAGGGAGGGCTGGGCAAGGGTGAAAAATAAGAACCAAGAGAGATTATGTAAAGGTGCAAATTTCCAATGATGAATGTCATTATATTGTATACCTAAAATGTACCAATGATTAGAATGAATAATCGATAATGTAAAATAGGAAGAAAAGGTCCAAAGGGGTAAGGGTAGTGGGTGGGGCAGGGGAAAGGAAAGAAAGGAAAGGAAAAATGCTGAGAAATGGAAATAAAGTCTTTGTAAATAGGGAAGGATGGAGGGTGTGAAGGGTGGGCTAGGAATGGGGTAAAAATAAGAACCAAGATGCATTATGTAAAGGTACAGTTCCCAGTGAGAAATGTAATTGTGTTGTATACCTACAATGTACCAGTAAAAGAATTTAATACAAAAAAAATATCTATCTCCAAATACAGTTACACTCTCTGGAGGCTTAAAACTATCAATTTTGATTGGGAGGCACAATGCAATTCATAACCTCTGTACTTATCTCCCTTACTCAGTGTGAGTAGTGTATGTGAAGGTGCTCAGAGGTAGTCTTTGCTCCTAGTTAAACGTTACAAAGCTTCAAACCCAGAGCCTACCGTGGGGTAGGTGCTTCACAAGTGTGTGTGTGAGTTTCTTTATTTAATACTAACACACATCACTTAAACAGAGGGTATTTGTTTGAAGTATCAAATTATTTTAATCTCTGAAATCAGCCTCTGCATCCTTTTCATTTCTTCAGCATCTCAAGCAGGACTCAGTCAACAGTTGCTCAGAAACTGAAGCATGTCCCAAACCAGAGCTCATAGGGAAAGGGCACTGTCGGTGCTGGCATCCTGCCAGGGCTCATTTCTGCCACTGAGCTCTTTGTTTGCTTTTCATTACATGAATGGCTTCAGAAAGTTCTGTGGAAGTGAACAACTTCTCTGAACATCTGATCTGGGAACAAGCTGGCTGATAGCGTCTAGTCCTGCTGTTCTTAGTTTCTGTATCTGTAGTTAGAAATCTAAGACCAGGGAGTATCATTTACTCCTACCTACTCTAGCCCATCCCTACCACAATTTGGGCATTTCATTTGGATTAGTGTGAAGAAGGAAGGAACAGTGTTGGGCATATATAAAAACCCCATGTGATCTACAAAGCAAAAGGCTGTGCTGATCCCGAAAGTAATTCTATACCTCTAATCTGGAATGGTAAGAATTTCAGAATAAATGGAATGGCTTAGAGAGTTCTATAATCTGTGCTTGAGAAGTGGGAGAACTGTGGGACAAAACCTTGCTCTGTTGTTAGGAACCACGTGCTGTTGGGTATTGTCTAATTTTAATCAGTAAAAATAGTTAAGTTTATATCTTACCAGCTATAAAGATCATATTAATGTGACACTAAATAAAGACTTAGTGAAATCAATTGACTAAAATAAATCAAGCAAGCAAGTATAAGATATTTCGTGAGCAAAGTAACAATCCACCTGTTTTTTAGCTTTAAATTGTTCCTGGTCACACTGAAGAGGTGTGAGCCAGTGTTGTGTTTTATTCTACAGTTAGAAGATGAGGACACTTATGTTTGCACGTTACTTGTGAAATCAAAAAGGAAAAATGATTCTTCAGTGAATATCTAGCCTGACATCTGGATTCTCCTTCATCTTGAAAGACATCATAATCTGGATCCTGTATCCCACTGAATAGATTTGATACCCATTTCAGTACCTACTCCTTTGTAGTTATTTGTTATTTTAAACTGATACAAGAATCTGATTTTTGATTTAAATAGTTAAAAGCTCAGTGTTACCATCATACAGATTTGTAAAAATTCTAAACAAAGGAGACACCTGCTTGGGCAGGCCTGAGACATCTAGATGTATCTATCACCACTCAAAACTTGCCTTTCCGGAGGGCTCGGGATTTAGCTCAGTGGTTCTGTCGCCTGCCTCCCAAGCCCAAAGTCCTGAGTTCAATCTCTGGCACCAAAAAAAAAAAAAAAAAAAAACCTTGCCTTTCCATGAAGGACAACCAGAAACTCAATTTTCTGGGAACCAGGTTGAGAGACATGGAAAAACTCATTCATTATAACTGAACTCACAGTTTGCAGTGCAAAGACTCTTACTTTAGTCATTGATGGGAGAAATTTAACTGCCAAGTAGAAGGACCAAAGACAAGTGAATGCAAAGAGAGAATTCAGTGTTCTGAGGACAACTTTGCCCTGGCCTTGATAAGGTTGGAAGAACTAGCAGACATCTCTCAGTTGCTGATTCTGTAATATTTAGCTGGACTGCATAACAAACCATCCCAATATTTACTGACCTATAATCACCACCACTCTATGTAGCTCACTATTCTGTGGATGGCTTGGGTGTCTTGCCTGGGCCAACTTTCCTGTCTTCTGTAGGGCTCTCCTCTCCCCTGTAGGCACTGGAAGGCCAGTAGAGGAGGTGAGAGGGACTTATGTCTCTAGTGATCGGCAAGCTGTTGGCCAGGGCATCTTGGACTCCTTTCTATTGTTTTGTGCAATCTATTCCCTGAGCTTTTAGTGCTCTCAATCACACCTGTGCTAGGGAAGCATTTGTCAAATTCCAGCTTTATTTTCATCCTACTTAGAGACACCATGCTAGCTGTCCAACTGCTTTGTGACACCAACCTTCTTAGCAAACAGTGCATCATCTTCCCTTATTCATGAGAAGAATGTCACTCCATGTCTTTATCCCTGAAATCAGATCTAGAGTAGTTCATGAAACTCAATTGTATTTTTTAGAATGTTTTTACATTTACTTTCATGGCTAGCTAATTCAATTCACAAAATTCAGTCACACCTGCAGAGATACTTGCTAATCTCTACCATAAAATGTGAATGTTACACATGTGACATGCAGAGAATATTCATGATTGTTTTTCTGGGATTCCTTGAGACTTCATTCTCAGTCTCACGTACTAAAGACCAGGCCAAATCTTTTCATGCCACTCTTGGTATGAAATATATCAGCATATATCTTGGAACATCTGAGCTTGTTCCTCTGATTAATCTCACTCTGTGGACAGGTTTTAAAATTAACTGTTTGTTCTGTTCTCTGGTATGGTGGACATTGAAAGACACTGGCCTGAGGGAGACAGGCTGACTCAGGGAGAAGAATTAATGGAAGCTCATGGCTCCTGCAGGCAGGAAATGCTTTGATAGGCCTTTTCCTCTTTTTGTTACCCAGAGAGCCTTGACAATAGGCTCCACCTTGGAGCAGCTGCTCTCCCCCATATGATGATCACAGCACATTTTCCCTGTCAGACATGGAGTCTGTGGCAAGCTCTGCTCAGGAAGGGACAGGCACCATGTAGGGGACCTGCCCTTGAGGCTCCAGGCTGGGTGAGGGTGGAGACGTCACAGCTAAGACACACACAGATCCCTGTGGCACACATTTCAGGAAGACCATCTGCTTCTGCTGTTCCTGCTAGAACCCACCCATGACTAGAAAATACCAGAAAAAATCTACAGCCTCCAGCAGTTTTAGATCCTATTCTCAAAGCAAGTAAAATTAGGTTAGTGGTAGAACTATTAGGTTAGTACCTCACGTGTGCCCAGTGTTAGGCTTGATGTTGGGGGTAGAGGGAAAGTTAATCTTCCTTTCAGAAAGTAGTATCAGGACTATATAAAACAATTAATAATTTAATTTAATCTTTTCAACATTTCTGAAAAGCAAGTAATATTATTTCCATTTTATAGGTAAGGAAGCAGGCTCCGAGAGGTTCACCAATTTTTCTTCTGCCAATCTAACTTCCTAAGAAGATAGAGGAATACAGAATAGGAATGCAATCTTAATCTCACATATGATTTGATTTTAGCCCTGACATATTCCTTACTTTAAAAGTTTTCATTCTGTATTTCTGTATTCAACATCTGAGACTCCAAGAATATTAGGACTGAGGAGACCTGGTTTTGTGGCCCATTCTGATAGGTGACATGGAATGAATCACTTAATTTACTAAATCTAACTTTCCCTGTAACATAAGGAATAAGCACTAAATGAGCTTACAGCCTTTATTATTCCTAAATTTATAACTGTGTTTTAAAATTTGGTATGGACCTCATAGCTATTAGGATAGCAACTTTAAAAAAAGAATAACTATAATAACCAGGAGCCAGTTGTCAGACTGTGTGGCCAAAAGGAGACCCTTGTGGGCTACTGGTTGGAATATCAAAGGGAAAAGAGAGTATAGTATGGTAGTTCCTCAAAAAATTAAACTCAGAATTAGCATAGGATCCAGAAATTCCACTTATCATTTTGTATCCTATAATTAAAAATCAGAGACTTAAACAGATATTTGTATAATCATGTTCACAGTAGCATTAGCCTAAAGGTGGGAACAACCCAAATGTTTATCAGTGAATGAGTAAATAAACACATATTGTTGATCCATACAATGAAATATGATTCAACCTAGGAAAGAAATTCTGACATATGCTACCACCTGGGTGAACCTTAAAGATACTATGCTAAGGGAAGTAAATCAGTCACAAAAGGACAAATACTGTACAATTCCACTTCTACAAGATGCCAAGCTAGAGTGGTAAAATTTATAGAGATTAGGACTGGTGGAGAGGAAAAGGGGAAGCAGTGTTTCATGAGTACAGAGGTTTAGTTTGGAAAGAGAAGAGTTTGGGAGTTGGGTAATGGTGACTAAACAATCAACATACTTTATACCCCTAAATTCTATGCTTAAACATGGTTAAAATGATAAATAAAACTACAATTTAAAAAAAGATGCTAAAAAATATGGTATGGATTTAAGTAGTAAAATTTGTGTGTTCCATTATTTGATCTCCTAGGTATTTTGAGGGATCTACAAAATATTGCTGACTGCACAGGCTTACACTGTGACTGAGGCACTCCCCTTGCCACAATGACCAAGATGAGCAGAAGTTATTCTGGAGAAAGAAGCATTTCAAAGAAGGGTACTACTAGTTTGTGATACAGTTCTGTGTTGGAAAGAGCATAGCATTACCAAGGAAATGAGAGCCAGGCAATGCTGCTAGGTCTAAAAGCAAGGAAGAAAGAGGCACATGCTGGAGATAGAGACAGGCAGGTGGGAACTACTAATCTTTGCAGAGTTTGCACTGCATGATGCACACAGCTGGAGAATGGTGTCATTCTGATTTGTGCTTTTAAAGGCTCATTCCAGCAGCGTTTGTGGAAAGAATCAGAAGGTAGCAAGAGCATAAAATGTGTATCTGACAGGTAGCTGTCTGCATTAAAATAAAAGAGGCAGTGGAGAGAAGTGGTTCTGTTCTGGGAGGAAGTATCAACAGAATTTGGAGATGGATTAGCTCAACCCTCTGCATTTATATTTCAAACTGATCATTGTCCCCAGTGCTGCAGCCACCCCACCCCACCCTGGGCCTCTCTCATCTTGTATTAGACCACTGTTGCTGTTGATGTACTCATGACCCTCAGCTCATGCTCTTCAAGGTGTCCCTTAGATTTAGCTTTCTAAAATACCACTCTACACATATAATTTCCCCACTCAAAACTTCTACAAAGTTTACCCACTGCCTGCAGAATCAAGCCCAACTTCTTTAGCCTGGCATCTGAGGCCCTTTAGAACCTGGTCTCTCTAAACTTTCAAACTGTATCCCCTTAATACAGGGTCAATCAATGAAAACCATTTCTCTAGCATCTGTTCCAGGCCATATGCATGATCGCAGGCCACTCGCTGTCAGCATTCCTGTTGCCTCACACCTCACCGTTCTGCTGCTTATGTAAAGTCATTTCTCTGTCCTGGATCAGAACTTATTTCTTAGGGAGATTTTCTTGTTCCTTTAGCCCATGAGAAGCATAGTCAGCATTGTCTCCACCCTCTAAGAACACTGATATGCTCTGCCATCAAGTGCTAGGAATTTTTTATGTGTCAGTGGATGCAGAAATTTTATTTCCTATGGAGAGGATTCTCACTCTGCAGAATTGTTGCTGATGACATTGTCCGTCATCTTGTACTTGCTCTGCTCAGAATGGTAATGAGGCCTGAGGGACAGGGGTGGGGAAGCTTCTCCAGCAACAGAGGGAAGAAGGTGAAAAGTATCTTGCACTCCGTGGATAGCTGTTAGGCAAGTGATATGTGACTGTCAGCACTGTCTAATGTACAACAGTGAACTATGAGTTACTTAGCAACAGGCTCCTTTCCTTCTCTTATAGATTGTATAATCACAGGTAGTTCAGTTCAGGAGATACAAAGATGGATAGGTCTGTTTAAGGTCTGGACTGTGGGGCTGAGAAGCGGTGGGATGAACTCATTAACATTATAACATTGGACAGTGAGTACAAAGGAAGAAAGATAGATACACACAGCAGAAGCTCAGAAGAGGATGCCATCATGCTGCCTAGCTTGGGCCCTGACTCACCAGAGTCTGAGTGAAGAGCACCTCTCTCCTCCCACCACGGCCTCTACACATTGCTTTCCCAACTCTCAGCCCCTTGCACCTTCCTCCAACAGTCTGGGCTGCAGCCACATCAGCCCAGGTTGCATCTTCTATCCAAGCCTCTCAAACTGTGCTCTTACCCAGTGCCATGCAGTCCTTAAAATGCACACAAATCACGGCAGGATCTTCAAATCTGCTTTGGGTGGTCTTCCAGGAGCCCCAAGCTTCTTCTGCCTTCCAACAAGATCCTGAGAGATGGCAACACTGTTGCTCCATTCATGAACCGCACTTAGAGTAGCAAGATTACTGCTGCTTCCTTGACATACCTCCCACCTATATTCAAGCCCTCTACATTTTTATGAGTGGCATGAAGTGTCTTCCCTGAAAGATCATCCTTTCAGCTCAGGAGTGACTGTCATCAGTGCTTCTTTTCTCTTCCCTGGCTAACAGGTACTTCTTTTCCAATCTTCTCTTCCAACCAATCATAGGTTCCTCGAGGGAAGGGCATGGTCCAATTTATCTACTCCCAGGATGATATCTGTTACTGAGTTGAGCCTTAATAAATATTTGCTTGATTGAATTTGAACTGAATTTAAAATATTATTACATATGGGTGAAATATGTATTTGTGTGCTTGTATGCTTGTGTGTTTGTGAGTGTATGTGTGGATATACTACCTCTGTTCAATCCAGGCTGATCAAATCAGAATGCACAGAAAACCATGTCACAGTGTCACTATAAATTATAATAAAATGCAGATTATAGTTCCCAGGCTGGCAGAAGTCACCCACAACATATATTTGGTGAAAACAAACATCTTTTTATTTGTTGATCACTGGGCCTCTGGAGTATAAACCTGAGCCTTGCACATAGAAAGTGATCTATAAGTCTTTGTTGAAGATTAAACGAATGAAGAGCATATTGAACTTCAATTTCCCTAGGAAATGGAGTAAAGTCATGTTGAGATATAGCTCTGTGGCAGACTTGCCTAACATGTGCAAGGGTTTGATTCTTAGCAGCAACAAACAAACAAACAAACAATAAAAAAAAAACACTAGCACAACAAAAAAAATCTTCAGCTTGCTGGAATAAGGTACAAACATACAAACAAATGAACAATGACCTGGGCAGTTCCATTCAAGAAAAGTAGGTCCAGAAAAATCCGAAAATCCTCTCCATATAATGAAAGCATTACTTTTTTCTTTTACTAAGAGCATTTTCATACTTAGGAACAAAACAAAATGTAAGATATTTTTCCAAGTGACTTGTCTTTTATCTAACATACCACATTGTTTTAGATCAACAATGATTTTGTTTTGTTGCTATTAAATATCAAAAGAGATCCACTTAATTGCAAACATAAAAGGCTATGCCTTGTCTATCCCTTTATTTCTGCTGATGAGGACGGTTTTGCAGCCTTACTTGATACCAAAATAGCTCTGTTTTGCTGACCATTCTCATCTGCACAGGGTGGAGCTGTGATAATGAACTTAAAACACAGGAAGTTCACCATTTCACAGCATTAAAATAGAATTTCTGGTTATAGAGACACTTCTCTCACAGAGGAAAAGCAACTAGAATTTTTATTTTCTTCATTCTGTTGACATTACTATACCATATTAATACATGAGGACATTCATGTGATTAATAGTGCAGAAATATTGCTTCATTGTATTTTTTATTTGAATGATGTTTTTCAAAATAATTTAAAATTTCATAGTCGTCATGGCGTAGGTGACTCCTGTGTTCAGTGATAAACTTTTTAAAAGCTTGTCTTTTCCTGTAAAGAATTACGTAGTAGCTTAATTTTTTAAGTGGTAACTTAAAAGCAGGCTTAGGAATTGAGAATAGTTTGCTAAGTACTGTACCTACTGTTAAGTTGACTCAGTATAAAGACAATCTCATTCATCTACAGAATAATCCTTAGAGGTAGCTTTTGTCATTTCCATTTAACATAGGAGGAAAGGATCAGTGATCTAGTGACCTGTCCAGGTCTTACATAGTTAGTACCAGTGGTGAAAATCTGACTTGTCTTCCTGACTTCAAAGACCACGGACTTTCTTCTACAGAAAGACGTCTTAGGAAAGCTATTGTTTGCTTTATTAAAATGTCATGTCTCTGTGCAAAAACTATGCCACTCTAGGATGCCTGTATTTTAGATAATAGAATTTTACTTTGTTCATTTATTCAACAAACATTGACTGGGTTTCTGCTATGCACTTGATGGGATGCTAATTGCTAAAAATAGAGATGAAATAGTGGAGAAAGAAGAAACAGACAATTCAAAGACAAATGCAATTTAAAATTGCCAATATTCCACTGCTTTTGAGTTACAAAAATGTCAATTTTGTATGAGTTATACTAAACATATTATCCAATAAAGTGTAGCACATTTTATTCTAAATATTCCAATTTAGTGTTTTAAGAAAACCAGGATGTCAGTGTTATTTCTCCAAATTTTAATTATACCAGATATGCAGATAAAAGATGTCCCTTTTAGTTCAGTGGGACCCTGGATTCTCCTGGGACACTTCACCAGAACAGAACTGGGCCCTGGGTGAGCCAGGCTCTGAGCCTTCTTAGCTTCAATCCCCTTCCTTGGAATAATGGAGAGAATGTCAACTATTTCAGAGGCTCATTCTTCAATAAATGAGCTAATCAGTAACTTTCCCAGTAATTTCCACTTGCCTGGCACCCAGCCCATTCATTCTGATTTTAAGTTGAAGATTCTGGAACAGAAATAACCAACATTTCTAAATACTGTACTTCAATTGTCATCTTTCCTTATGATTTAAATTTCTTCTGACTAAATTTATGTTTTGGATTTTATAATTGCTCTGGGGAACAGGAGGCAGTTTGTCAACATGCAGGATATTCTTTGGAGTCTGTCTTTGGTTACACTATCCTTGTCAGTCTATGCATCCCAGACTCCAGGGCTTCCCTGAGAAATGCCTTTGCTTCTGGTTTCTCTGTAACACAGAAATGACAGACCAAACTCCAAACCAACCTGGTAAATTCTGAGATCATTTGCAAATTGGCCTGGCATTGCACTTAAGGAGTGGCCAGAGCTGGCAGGAAATGATTCAGGACTAGGATTCCCCAACATAAGTGTGCTCCTGTCCTCTGTGCATGCCACAATAAAGGGCTTGTATCATCGACCTTCCTGAACAGCCTACTCTGGTTCAGCAGCTTTCAGGCATGGTGAAAAAACAGAGAACTTTTGCTTGGAGTCTTTGCCAGTCTCTGAGCACAACAGGCATACCCATACATCATTCCACTGTCCTACATGCTGCACTAGGTTGAAGTGAAGTAAATTAAATTCAAATTAACTAATACATATGTAGTTCCTACTGTTTGCCAAGTCCTGTGCTAGGCTGTGGGTATAAAATGACAAGCTGAATAGGTTTGATCTCTGCATTTTTTACTTTTACAGTAATGCATGTGGGAATAAACACTAGTCTCAAATGCAAGTAAATATATAATAGTTGACTTTGATCATAAATCTGAAAGCAAGGTGCTATGAGGAAATATTGGGGAAGACCTAAAGTACACTGATCCTCACTGAAAAAAGGTCAAGAATACAAAGAATGAGAGGAAGGAGCAGAAAGGGCTGTAGGAGAGAGTGGCAGCTTGGTGCCAGGTGAAGGAAGGTGAGCCTGGTGCCTGAGGGTAGCTCCTACAATCTGGATCCTACTCTTAGAGGGAGGCACAGTTGGCAAAGCCTTTCAAAGAGATGAATAGGAAAGTGAATCTGTATCTTTACTTTTTTAAATTTTATTTTACTAATGTGTGTTTGCAATTCAGACAGTTTACAATCATCTTGGGGAGTGGTTACATGTACACATTACAGCTTTTCTTTTGTAATCCACTAAACCTAACCCTAACCCCTAACCCTAACTCTAAACCCAGGAGGGTCCCTCGTGGACAGTAGGGCCTTGGGGGAAATAGCCTTTTTCCTGCAAATGACTGAGTATATGTCTTGCATTGCTCCTGCAAAGATCCTGTCTTCCTGAAGAACACTCTGCCCTTTGTGTGTGATTAGTAAGGCAGAGATGACTCTATGCTTTAAAGGTCTCCCAGTGACCAAATTTGGCCTCTGAGAGCTGGACTGAAACATTTTGTATGAGTCATGTCTATCTGTCTCATTGTCTGTCATTAGTTGTTATGGAAACTACACAGCACGGTTCAAGGGTTCAGAATTCCTGAAGTTAGCCTCAAACTTACCAAAGTTTATTCAGTAAACAAGTTTGCTTACTTTGTTAATCTTTAGCTACATCCTGAGCTGTTCAAACTTTGGGAGGAAGAGCTCAATACTTTCCTAAAGCCCACCCTGGTCTTTTTACAGGACTCAGAACAATAAACCTGTCCTTGTGTTCTGCCCTCAGCATGGCTTTGATATTTAAAAGGATTCCAAATCACGCACAGGGTTATCTGACTGTAGGATCAAAGTTGTTCCCTGGCTAACTCAGAAAGTACACATGTGAAAGACATTTAAAGTGTTCTTTATCCTGTCTTTTTTGGTCTCATCCTAATCTCATGGCAAAATCACCAGCCAAATCTTAATGGCCACTGGGTTTACTCTGGGAATTATGCACATCACAAAGATGTTTGACAGATTTTTGCCTCTTAAACTTCTTTGATGATATCTACAAATCTCTGAAACTCAGATGCAAGAAAGTTTTATGTCCATGGACATCCTGGTTATTCAAAGACTGGAATGAATTTTGTGGGTTTTTTAGCAAGGAATTTGAATCAGGCAGACCTAGCTTCATAGACTGGCTTCAACACTTCACAGCTGCTTCACTGAGTCAATAAGCCTTTGTTCACCTATCTATAAAATACTGACTTCACAACTATCACAGTTTGTCATTAATACTATGCATGTCTATTTATTTTTTAAAATCCAGAGTGTATTTGTTTTAATTTTTATTTTTAGTAGATGTTCCCAGTACATAATGATTACATTCACAGTGGGGAGGAGGTACATGTGGATAACACATCTTCGTTCTTTTCGAATCCTCTTCCCCTCCTCTCCCTGCCCTTTCCCTCCATCTCTTGGCATTTAGTATACAGATTACTTAGAAGAGTCCTGTGCAGAGTACATGCTTACCAAATATTACTTAATCTTTCCTTTTCCTTTATCATAGCTGCTCTGTGGCCACTTCCTGCTCAAGAGCACTTCCAGTGCATGTCAGCAGGATGAAAACCAGTGAATCAACAGATTTGAGAGAAAATCTCAAATAAGGGAGCTGGAATATATTTCAGATGTTCTATCTAACTTCAACTGTGTGCTTTAACTTGGGCAAGGGACAATGCTGATAAGCAATTACCATAAACCGAGAAGATTAGAGCAAATAATCCTCAAGCCAGTCATTTTTGCTGGTTGAAAGGAAAGAATGGAAAAGAAAAATTATGAGAAAAGAAAAAAAAAGGAAACGAAGTCTATGTAAATAGGGAAGGGTGGGGGGGTGAAGGGTGCACAGGTAATGGGGACAAAATAAGAATCAAGGTACATCATGTACAGGTATAAGCACCCAATAATAAATGTAAACGTATTGTATACCTAAAATGTACCAATAAAAGAATTTAAACAAAAAAAAAAAGAAAGGAAGGAAGCAACATGTATGACTGCTAACTCAGATGAATTTATAATTTCATTTTTTAAAGCTGCACAAATGAAAGAGAATAAGAGTGTGAAGAAGATATTAAAAGGCTTCTGCACAGCAAGAGAAACCACCAGCAGTGTGAAGAGACAACCCACCATGTGGGAAAAAAATCTTCACCTGCTCTTCCTCAGACAAAGGTCTACTATCTCGAATCTATAAAGAACTTAAAAAGATCAGACCTCCCAAATTTAAAGGCCCAGTCCAAAAATGGGCATCTGAAATGAACAGACATTTCACAGAAAAAGAAGTAGAAATAGCAAATAAATACATGAAAAAATGTTCAACATCACTGGTCATTTGAGAGATGCAAATGAAAACAATGCTGAGATTCCACCTCACTCCAGAAAGAATGGCTGCTATCATGAAATCAACCAATAACAAATGCTGGCAGGGCTGTGGGGAAAGAGGAACCCTGCTCCACTGCTGGTGGGAGTGTAGACTGGTGCAACCACTGTGAAAATCAGTATGGAGATACCTCAAAGAACTAGGACTGGAAGTCCCATTTGACCCTGCTATTCCACTGCTGGGGATCTTCCCCAAAGTATTAAAAGAATCATACCACAGTGATATATGTGCACCCATGTTCATAGCAGCACAGTTTGTAATAGCTAAAATTTGGAAACAGCCCAAATGCCCATCAACTGGAGACTGAATAAAAAAAATGTGGTTTTTTATAAAATGGAGTACTACTCAGACATAAAAAATGAGAAATTAGAGACATTTATAGCTAAGTGGATGCACATTGAGGTGATACTCTTAAGTGAAATAAATAGGACACACGTGTAAATACCGAATAGTTTCTCTGGTGTGAGAAACTGAAAGTGTAAATAAGGGCTAAATGTATAATAGGTCATGTGAAATAGGAAGAAAAGGGGCAAAGGGGAAGGAAGTGGGAGGGCTAGGGGAAAGGACAGAAGGGAATGGGATTAATATGAGAAAATGGAAAAATAGGAACAAAATCTTTGTAAATAGGGAGGACTGGAGGGGTTGAAGGGAGGGCTGGGCAAGGGTGAAAAATAAGAACCAAGAGAGAATATGTAAAGGTGCAAATTTCCAATGATGAATGTCATTATATTGTATACTTAAAATGTACCAATGATTAGAATGAATAATCGATAATGTAAAATAGGAAGAAAAGGTCCAAAGAGGTAGGGGTAGTGGGAGAAGCAGGGGAAAGGAAAGAAGGGAAAGGAAAAATGCTGAGAAATGGAAAAAATGGAAATAAAGTCTTTATAAATAGGGAAGGGTGGAGGGCATGAAGGGTGGGCTAGGAATGGGGTAAAAATAAGAACCAAGATGCATTATGTAAAGGTACAATTCCCAATGAGAAATGTAATTGTGTTGTATACCTACAATGTACCAATAAAAGAATTCAATACATTAAAAAAATAAAATAAGAGTGTGAAGAAGAGATAAATGTGGAATGCAGTGACAGATACACCCCATGGAATGGATAGCATTCAAATCATGATTCGGTGTCCATTGTCTTCTATGACCTATGCATGTTCACAAATCACATTAACAATATGAAATTCAGTTTGATTGGGTAGTGCCTTCTCTCTCCATAGGACCTCTGTGCTTGCAGAAACTCACCCTAATATTCCTGGGGACCAACAGGTGCTGTTTCACTGCAGCTCCCCATACCCCTCTTGGGTCCATCAGCTCATGCTTTCTTGTTGATGTCAGTGACCTGTGAGGTCAGTCAGGGGAAGTCACACATCCCTGCTAATGGTGTTGGTGCTCTCTGAGGAACAGGCTTGTCCACATGCATGGCGAGTTGTTTTCTCCAGGTCTGTCATATACTGGTGCTGCCGAGTTCCAGCAGGCACTTGCTGGGTCCATACTCATGCTCTGTTCTGTATAGTTGTCAGAACACATCACTACACAGTCTAACATGGGGGCAGGGGGACACACTCTTCATCTCTGTGAACTGTGGTTTCATAAGAAAAAAGCCGTTACAGCTTCAGCATGTAGGGTTGTCTACATAGAGCTCGGCACCAATCCAGGGAGCCACAACAGAGATGAATGTTGTCTCTGCCCCATCTCCTTTGCCTCCCCTCTTCCAGCCCAGGTCTTCATGAAAATGAAATTCCTAACATTTTACCCAGTATTTAGTAAGATCAGAATTGCTAAGAAGATCAAAATAGCAACTGAAGTTTAAGTTAAGGCTCTCTACTTAGGAAAGATAGAAGATTAAACATGAAAAGAGAATTAAATTGAACATTAAGAAAACAATGGGGTGGAAAATTGGAGATGGAAGTCTTGAAGAGAGTAAAACCAGGGCTAAATTAGAGTCTGGTGCTGGCTTATCTGTTCTATTGAATCTGACAGGCTATATGTAGATAGGAAGGCAGGAATAGGTGAAACTCAAATCAGATTTATGTTCTATTTTGTAAGTTTAATGATTTATAATTATAGCCAAATGTATACTCTCTAAGCATCAATTTATTCTTCTGTGAAATAGAGATAATTCTACCTTTGTTAAGGGTTGCTAAAAGAGTGAATCAGATGATGAATATACACCAGTCAGTGCAGGATACATGGTAGGATCTTAATACAGACGATTTTCCTTAATAGAACATTAAGGTGAAATTAAAGTATTTCCAAAAAACTGGGGTTACGAATTAGCTATTAGGCCAGATGACCACCCTCCCAACCCAGCCACAAGCTGGGGCTGTGCCATGTGGCCAGCCCAGGAAGAAATGCTGGGACTGGCCAGACAAGTGCATACCAGGGTCTGCTCTGGAGTTCTCCTCAGCAGAGCAGAACAGGAGTAACTACCAACTCACCCACCTGACTGAAGAAGAGACCAATACTCAGGAAAACAATTTCACTTCAGAACTGAGGTGTTACCCTACCACACAGATCCAGTGAGAGAATCCTTGGGTCATAGGATTGGAGGAAGAAGAGCTAAATAGGGATCTCCTGGACCCCTTGGGAGACCTGGAATCAAAACAGAAAGTTCACAGGGCCTTTATTCCACTGAGGAGGCCAGGCTTAGAGGGTGAAATCATCAACAGGAGTGGTCCTGAAAAAGAAGGTAGCCCAGTGGTATCTTTGACCTCCTCCATGGATGCCTACACTCAGCAGAATATTCTAGGCTAATATGCAGATGGTCTGCCTGGGTTAATATCATAGTCTTCTTAGTCCTGCTGAGGGGATGTCGAGGAGTGTCTTCCAGGGTTTGGCAATACCAAGTTGTCATGTGATGCCATTGATGCCACTAAATTTACTATATTGCCAAGGTACCTTAATAGTAGATAACAACTGCTTTTCTTTCTATACCAGTATCTGGAATTCCAGAGAATCATAATCAATAAAAAATGAGTACACATACACACAGGATCATGGGGAAGCAAGGCAACGGAAGACCTCTGAGATCTCCCAGGTCTCCAGAGACAGAGTGTGGGGGCACAAATGGAGAGGAAAGCAAATGCCAGGTACTGGAACTCTACAAAAAGTTTATAGAATAGGTGAAGAAATTAGATGAGCTCAAAGTGGAACTATGTAAAAAATTTGTAAAAAGAGTATCCATTCTAAAGCTAGAAGACCAATCTAAGGCTAATTGCAGTTAGAGAAAACCCAGAAGATAACACACATGGAATTACTAATATGTTTCCAGAAATCACAGTGGAAAACTTCTCAATTATGAGAAGAGTTCATCATATAAGGAAGTGAGGCTTACAGGACACCAAACAACTATGATGAAAAAAGAGGCTCACCAAGACTTATCCTTATTAAATTGCCAGAAAGCCAGTAAAAAAAAAAAAAAAAAGAATTTTAAAATCAGTCTAAGAAAAACAAAACAAAAATCACATATAAAAGTACACCCATTACAATTACAGCAGACTTCTCAACACACATCTTAAAAGCCTGAAGAGCTTGGAGTGAAGTATTTCAAACCTGAAGTACAAATAAATCCCAACCTAGAATAACCTACCAAGCAAAATTTTCTTTCAAAATAGATGGAGAAATAAGGACATTTCATGAAAAAGACCAGTTTAAGAGATTTATGACAATGAAGCAAGGACTGTAGAAAATACTCAACAATATCCTAGACAGAAACAATGAAATTAATAGAGTGGTACCTCGGTTCCATGATTCTAGAAAAAGAGGGACACATCTGTGTTCATGCAAGAAAGATGGCCACAGTCATATTTGTCACTCAATGCAGAGTTCACAAACAAACAAAAAAATTTGTCAAATGTTTCTGTTTGTGAACCAAACTATTTGCAAACAAAAGTGTTTGTGAAACAATGTACCACTGTACAACTAAAAACCCAGATAAAGTGAAAACACCAAGTAAGGTCAATAGATAAACAGCAACAACAAAATGCAATGACTAATCAACATAACTCAGTTATTTCTCTCAACATTAATGGCCTCAATTCCCTAAATAAAAGACATGGACTGGCAGACTGGATCAAAAAACAAAATCCAACATTCTATTTTACTCAAGAAATGCATCTAATCTAAGAAAGATATTCATAGACTAAAAATAAAGGAAGGAAAATAATATTTTATGCATTAGGACTCTAAGGACTCCAACTGCAGCCGTAACAATTTTAATCTCAGGCAAGGTAAATGTCAAGCTAAAGTTGATTAGAAGAGACAAAGAAGGTTACTATATTCTACTTCAGGGAACAATCCACCTAGAAGAGATAACATTGCTAAATATTTATGCACCAAATACTGGAGCACCTATCTTTATAAAACAAATACTGCTGAACATATGAACTTAATAGATATCTACAGAGTATTCCACCCCACCACATTAGAGTATACATTCTTTTCTGCAGCACAAGATACTCTTTCCAAAATAAATCAACATACAATTCCAGAAAACCTGCTTAAGTAAATATGAAAGAATTGAAATTACTCCACTTGTACTATCAAATCACTGTGCAATGAAAATTGAAATCAGTGAAGAAGAAATCAAAGAAAAGGAGGAACAACCTGGAAAATTAGCAGCACACTCCTAAACATCCAATAGGTCATGAAAGAAATTCAAAAATTTCTAGAAGGTAATGACTATTCTAATACCACTCATTGAAACCTCTGGGACACTATAAAAGCAGTCCTAAGGGTAAAGTTCATCGCAATCAATGCTCACTTTAGGAAAGCAAAGCAAGCTGAAATAAATAATCTTATAAAGCATCTTAAGATTCTTGAGAAACAACAATTCAGGCTCAAACTAAAATTAAGGGGTGAATTTATGAAAATTAGAGTAGAAATTAATGAAATTGAAACTAAAAAAAAGTATGAATTAAGGCGTTGGCTCTTTGGAAGAATAAACAAAGCCTTTAGCCAAACTTACCATGAGAAAGGAAAGATTCACATCAATGCCATTAGAAATGAAAAAGGCAAAATCACAACAGACATTGCCAAAATACAGAAGATGGTAACTACTTTGAAAAATTGTATTCCAATAAATTGCCAAATTTTGAAGAAATGGCCAGATTCCTAAACTCATGTAGATTACCAGAGCTAACCCAAGAAGATACAAATATGCTTAACAATCCAATAACAAACAAAAAAATTGACACTGTAATACAGAATCTAACAACTAAAAAAAGCCCAGGGCCTGATGGATTTACTGCTGAGTTCTACAAAACCTCTAAGGATG